>NC_045543.1:145047199-145053008 GCF_009769535.1 Thamnophis elegans | reverse complement strand
CGTCCCTTCAAACCTTGCTCCATGCCTCTATCCTCCCTTCTTCCTCCTCCTCCTTCCCTCCTTCCTTCTGCCATCTCTCCTTCCCTCCCACCCTTCTTTCCTTCCTTCCTTCCTCCCACCCTCCCTTCAAACCTTCCTCCATGCCTCCCTCCTCCCTTCTTCCTCCTTCCCCCCTCCTTCCGCCATCTCTCCTTCCCTCCCACCCTTCCTTCCTTCCTCCCACCCTCCCTTCAAACCTTGCTCCATGCCTCTATCCTCCCTTCTTCCTCCTCCTCCTTCCTTCCCTCCTTCCGCCATCTCTCCTTCCCTCCCACCCTTCCTTCCTTCCTTCCTCCCACCCTCCTTTTGAACCTTCCTCCATGCCTCCCTCCTCCCTTCTTCCTTCTCCCTTCTTCCTTCTCCCTCCCTCCCTCCCTCCCTTCCTTCCTTCCTTCCTTCCTTCCTTCCTCCCACTTTCCCTTTGAACCTTCCTCTATGCTTCCCTCCCCCCTTCTTCTTCCTCCTCCTTCCCTCCCTCTCTTTTCCCCTCCCTCCCTTATCTTTTTTTGTTGTTGGAATAAATATGCAGGTTCAGTTCCAAGCCAGGAGAAAGACTGGAAACATAGAGACTGATTGGAAAGAAGGTTTAATGAAGCAGAACCAACAAGCACATGTGATTCTGGGTAGCTGACCAGATGGAATTGAGAGTGAGGGGTTGTTATACCTTCTCTCATGCTTTGCACTTGAGCTTCCTCTTCCTGTGCAAGGACATGTATTCTATTGGCTGTTGTAGGTGTCATAGCTGGCTCTGTAGGTTGTCTGAGCCAAGTTTGGTTGAAGTTTGGAGGGTGGTGCAATGTCCTTAGGAGAGGGTGAAATGAATGTGGTGAACTCTGCTGTGAGATGGTAGTGGGTTCATCCTACCTTTCTTCAGACCTTGCTGCAGGGAGTAACAGATTAGCAAATCTGCATTTCTAAAAGCTGGCTTCAGCTTACTATCTGCTTGTGGGTAGGGAACTGAGGCTCTGAGTTTCTGTCTCCCTTAAGATTTTTTTTATTTCTCTTTAAGGGAAAATATTTTATCCTACCTTTTTAAAAATATTTCTCAAAATATTTCATTCTTCTAGGAGAGGAGTTGATGCTAACTTTCTACAATCTGAATATTTCTTGCAACACCTTCCTTCCTTCCTTTTTTCCTTCCTTCCTTCCTTCCTTCCTTCCATCCATCCATCCATCCATCCATTATTCTAACATATGCTTCCACTAATCACTTCTGATGGCAGGACAGAAGATGGAGTTGAAGTGGCAGGACAGAAAGATGTACATTTCTGAATTTGGGGATTGGAGACAATTCTGAAGAATATCACCGAGAATTATGTGTAGTGTTAATACCACATTATAATGTCTTGGTAAGGCCACACTTGGAATCCTGCATCCAGTTTTGGTCGCCACAATGTGAAAAAAGATGTTGAGACTCTAGAAAGAGTTCAGAGAAGAGCAACAAAGATGATTAGGGGACTGGAGGCTAAAACATATGAAGAACGGTTGCAGGATCTGGATATGTCTAGTTTAATAGAAAGAAGGACTAAGGGGAGACACGATAGCAGTCTTCCAATATCTCAGGGGATGCCACAAAGAAGAGGTAGTCAGACTATTCTCCAAGGCACCTGAGGGCAGAACAAGAAGCAATGGGCGGAAACTAATCAAGAAGAGATCTATCCTAGAACTAAGGAGAAATTTCTTGATAGTGAGAACAATTAATCAGTGCTCCAATACTGGAAGTTTTTAAGATGTTGGACAACCATTTATCTCAAGTGGTGTAGGGTTTCCTGCCTAAGCAGGGGGTTGGACTAGAAGACCTCCCAGGTCCCTTCCAACTCTGTTGTCCTGTATTCTAATTTAAGAAAACCCACAAATGGATCATAGAAGAAATACATTCAGAAAGCAGGCACAAAGGAACCAGGCTCCACTTATCCTACTTCAGACATACTATGCAAAGATCCAGCTCTCTGGAGAAGGCTGAGAAGATGACCAGAAGCAAGGTTTGTAAGATACAAAATCAGTAGCCAGATGTCTGGCTTTTTGATATAAATATTAACAAAAGAGATAAGCTTTCGGAAGTGTGAGCTACCTACCCTGGCTGGCTGTGGTTCATTCCTGACAATGATGAATAACTAGAGAGAGAACTAACCTTGCTTATAAACAAATGCCTGGCAAAAGGGAACAAGAGCTTTTATGAAAATTTCCCTCACACATATGTGCTAGTCATTCCCGACTCTAGAGGCCGGTGCTCATCTCCGTTTCAAAGCCGAAGAGCCAGCACTGTCGGAAGACATCTCCATGGTCCTGTGGCCGGCATAATTAATGCTGAGGGCCCACAGAACACTGTTACCTTCCCACCAAAGATGGTCCCTATTTTTTCTACTTGCATTTTTACATGCTTTCGAACTGCTAGGTTTGCAGAAGCTGGGACAAGTAACGGGAGCTCCCTCCGTTACATGGGTGCTAGGGATTCGAACCGCCAAACTGCTGACCTTTCTGATTGACTAGCTCAGCGTCTTAGCTACTGAGCCACCGCATCCCTCTAGAAAGAGAGAGCGCTTTCATTCCAATTTTGCAAATGCAATCTGCAGAGAGCGAGTTATCGTTATTCTCTTCTTTTTCAACTCCTCCCTCCTTCTGAGTTTTCCCGACTTTTTGTTTCTTTCTCTTTATCCAGCCCCATTCGAGGTTACGGCTGTTGTTGTATTTTGAATTGTTTGTTTAAATTGTTTGTTTTTACTTTATTTTTATATCTTTCCTTGTTTTCCCTCTTCTCTTCTCTTCTCTTCTCTTCTCTTCCCTTCCCTTCCCTTCCCTTCCCTTCTCTTCTCTTCTCTAATCTTCTCTTCACTCCATTCATTCCCTTCCCTCTTTCCTCGTTTTCCCTCTTCTCTTGCTAAGAGATGCTAAGTGTCTGTATTTTGAGCGTGTGACCATGGGGATGCTGCCGTGGGCATAACTGTGAAACATGGTCCTAAGTCACTTTTTTTTAGTGTCGTTGTAATTAAAATGGTCACTAAATGAACTATTGTAAGTCGAGGATTATCTTTAGAAGTTTAGAATAACAGCCATCTTCTTCCATCTCAGTTGGAGCTTTAGGAGATGAATAATAAATATGTCTTACTACTAAGCAAGTTCTAAATGTTTTTTTTTTAAAGTAATTCTCCAGTAAAAAAAATAATACTATAAGTGTCCCAAGAAACAGAGGGAGGGGGAATGATTTCTCAAATGAGGTTGTGTTAATCATGTTCCAATATCTCAGGGGTTGCCACAAAGAAGAGGGAGTCAAACTATTCTCCAAAGCACCCGAGGGCAGGACAAGAAGCAACTAATCAAGGAGAGAAGCAACTTAGAACTAAGGAGATATTTCTTGACAGTTAGAACAATTAATTTGTGGAACAGAAGTTGCCTCCAGAAGTTGTGAATGCCCTAACACTGGAAGTTTTTAAGAAGATGTTGGATAACCATTCATCTGAAATGGTATAGGGTTTCCTGCCTAAGCAGGGGGTTGGACTAGAAGACCTCCAAGGCCCCTTCCAACTCTGCTATTCTATATTCTAATTCATGATTTCATTGCACATGTGACTTCATTGTGCCTTGTAGCAGATGCTTATGTTAGTGCCTTTTCTACCACCGGCAATTTATTTATATGTTGAATAAATAGAAATCTATTTATGCTCTTCTAAGGCATACACTGCTCTCTGGGTGGCCACGAAAAATAATTATTTCAGGTTTATACAGACAGGAACTGCAGAGAAGGGAAAATGAACAAAAGGCGAATCTAATAAAAACAGTCAAATATTCCCCAATATTTCTCTAATCTCCAAATGTTAATGATGTTAATGTAATGTTGAACTGCACACCAGAGATTTGGACTCTGACTATTTATCAGGGTTCGTATCACACTGAGAAGTTGCAAAAAAATAAATAAATGTTATTATTCTGGATGTAAAGGAATGCTTATCGGGAATGTCAGCATCATCCCATTCAGCTCTGTTTGGAAGCCATCAAAAGTTGAAATAAAAAAAATGTGTGAGAATAGAATAGAACAGGAGAAGAGAAGAGAAGATGGAAGGGACCTTGGAGGTCTTCTAGTCCAGCCCCCTGCTCAAGCAGGAGAACCTATACCATTGCAGATAAAGGACTGTCTAGACTCTTCTCTAAAACCTCCAGTGATGGAGCACCCATGATTTCTCGAGGCAGGTTGTTCTTCTGATTAATTGTCTTCACTGTTAGGAAGTTTCTCCTTAATTTCAGGTTGCTTCTCTTTTTGTTTGGTTTCCAACCATTGTTTCTTGTCCTGCCCTCTGGTGCTTTGGAGAATAATTTGATCCCCTCTTCTTTGTGGCAGCTCCTCAAATACTGGAATACTGCTATCATGTCACCTGTAATTCTTATTTTCTTTAGACTAGCCAAACACAAATCCTGATGCCTGTTACGTTCTATTCTCTTGTTCTGTTATTCTGTTCTGTTATGCTGTCATTCTGTTGTTCTCTCATTCTGTTATTCTCTCATTCTGTTATTCTTTCATTCTATTATTCTGTCATTCTGTTGTTTTCTCATTCTGTTATTCTCTCATTCTGTTATTCTTTCATTCTATTATTCTGTCATTCTTTTGTTCTCTCATTCTGTTATTCTCTCATTCTGTTATTCTTTCATTCTTTTATTCTGTCATTCTGTGTTTCGCTCATTCTGTTATTCTCTCATTCTGTTATTCTGTCATTCTGTTATTCTTTCATTCTGTTATTCTTTCATTCTGTTATTCTTTCATTCTGTTATTTTTTCATTCTGTTATTCTGCCATTCTGTTGTTCTCTCATTCTGTTATTCTCTCATTCTGTTATTCTCTCATTCTGTTATTCTGTCATTCTGTTGTTCTGTTATGCTGTTGTTTAGTCTCCTGGATCTCTGTTTTCCACATGCAACAATACAATTTGAAGGGATCAAGAGAACCAAATGTAGAAAGCCTGCATATTCTGTGTCTAAATGTTTGGGAGTTTGGAGTTAAAAGACCAATAGTCTTGGAGGCTACTTATCATCAGAGAAATTTAAAGAGATGTTTGGTTTGATGTTAGAGCTGAGTACCAACCAGATTCTGGGAACAAACAGAAGGGAGTGGCAATCCATTTTATTTTTTGCTTATAAAGTTCCAGCTTTCTCCGCTTTCTCTCACTGTCATTGGGAGCAAACGTGCTAACTCTCCATCTGGACCTGGTTCTACTCAGAAACGAGTAAGAGAGACACCATCACAGCTAGTGACTGCATTCAAACAGGAGATTGCACGGGTTACTAAAAGGAAACCATTTTGGGGATATGCACAATTACAGGTGGTCCTCGTCTTACAACTTCAACTGAGCCCAGCATTTTTGTTGCTAAGTGAGGCATTTGTTAAGTGAATTTTGCCCCATTTTTGTACCTTTGTTGCCCCAGTTGTTAATTTGATAGATAGATGATAGATAGATGATAGATAGATGATAGATAGATAGATAGATAGATAGAGAAGGAAAGAAAGAAAAAAGAAAGAAAGAAAAAAAGACTGAGGGAGGGAGAAAGAAATTGATAGAGATAGAGATTGCTAGAGAGATTGATGGAGATGGATAGAGATGATAGATAGATAGATAGATAGATAGATAGATAGATAGATAGGTAGGTAGGTAGGTAGGTAGGTAGGTAGGTAGGTAGGTAGGTAGATAGATAGATAGATAGATAGATAGATAGATAGATAGATAGATAGATAGAGATAGATAGATAGATAGATAGATAGATAGATAGATAGATAGATAGATGTT
>NC_045543.1:144982199-145042199 GCF_009769535.1 Thamnophis elegans | reverse complement strand
GAGGCAAGCCGTTCCACTGGTTGATTGTCCTCACTGCTAGGAATTTTCCCCTTAGTTCTAGGCTGTTTCTCTCCTTGATTCGTTTCCATCCATTGTTTCTTGTGTTGACTTTTGGTGCTTTGGAAAATAGTTTGACCCCCTCTTCTTTGTAGGAGGTTCTTAAATATTGGAACACCTACTCCTTGACATACCAGTTCCAATATTATAGGTAGATAAAATTGATAAATAGATGGATAGATGATAGATGGATGGATAGAGATGGATGGATAGAGATGGATGGATAGAGATGGATAACAGAGCCGAGGTGGCACAGTGATTAAATGCAGCACTGCAGGCTACTTCAGCTGACTGCAGTTCTGCAGTTCGGCTGTTCAAATCTCACCGGCTCAGGGTTGACTCAGCCTTCCATCCTTCCGAGGTGGGTAAAATGAGGACCCAGATTGTTGTTGGGGGCAATATGCTGACTCTGTAAACCGCTTAGAGAGGGCTGAAAGCCCTATGAAGCGGTATATAAGTCTAACTGTTACTGCTATTGCTATAGATAGATAGATAGATAGATAGATAGATAGATAGATAGATAGATAGAGATAGATAGATAGATATAGATAGATAGATAGATAGATAGATAGATAGATAGATAGAGATAGATAGATAGATAGATAGATAGATAGATAGATAGATAGATAGAGATAGATAGATAGATAGATAGATAGATAGATAGATAGATAGATAGATAGATAATGATAGATGACAGATGATGGATGGATTGATTGATAATGATAAATGATGGATGATGGATGATGGATGATGGATGATGGATGATGGATGATGGATGATGGATGATGGATGATGGATGATGGATGATGGATGGATGGATGATGGATGGATGGATGGATGGATGGATGGATGGATGGATGGATGATAGATAGATAGATAGATAGATAGATAGATAGATAGATGATATCTAATTTGGTTGGTTGTTCTCCCTGTTAGAAAATTTCTCCTTAATTCTAGTTTGGTTCTCTGCTTGATTAGTTTCCATCCTTTGCTTCTTTGGATAGGGCTGCTTCAGCCTATACTTCCATAAAGGTGGAGTTACACTCTTGGGAACCTTTTGATACACTTTTTTTCAATAAAAAACAGCTTACTTTTTGACCTTCTATCAATGTGTTTTGCCTGCGTAAGGTCCAACTTCAACTGTCCAGTAATTTGATCCTGCTTTTTCATGGCAATAACTAATCCCATATTCACACCAGCTCTGGTGATTCTCTGCAGGAACAGGAACAGGAATAAGAAGAGGAGGAGTGGGGAGGGGGAGAATGAATAATAATAATAATAATAATAATAATAATAATAATAATAATAATAATAATAATAACTCCGCCGTTGCCGGTCCCAAGCCCGGATGAGAAAGGAGGAAGGTTGGCATCTGGTCCCGTAAAAAACCCCTCGCCAACCCATACAATATGGTGAAAAAAACGAATAAGAATTCCATACCGCATCGGTCGTCGCGCGGGTTAACAAGGGCCGTGGCGGATGTTGGGGTCCCTGGACATCCGTCGACAAGTGGGCTACAAGTGGACCAGCCAACAAAACGACAAAAATATAGTGCAGATGAAAACCGTGCCATAATGGCCTGTTACTACAACTCAGAGCCAGAAAAAAGAGGCTATTTAAAGCGAATGTATGAATTATGGAAACAACAATATCCAGATTCAAATGTTAGTGAACAACGACTATCAGATCAAAGGCGATTTATTATACGGAATAAAGTGTTTAGTGAAGTTGAACATGAGGAAATTCAGGCAAATTGCAAAACCCAAAAAACAATATCACAAGCGGAAATAACTGATATTCAAGACACAACTAAAGACACTATAGTAGAACTCCCAGAAGAAGCTCTCAGGGAGGAAATAACATCACCACCACTAGAACCAGTTATCACTGAACCAACTGATGAACTAACTCAAAAACAAAAAGAATTGAAGGATAAGATCATGGAGCATTTTCTGCTTAATGAGGAAAGGCAACGTTTACCATCACTAAAAACTGTGCCTAAGAAAATTTTGGCCCCTATCATGAAAATGGTTAATGCAGTGTTTTCAACAATTGAACCGGGATCCATCTTGGAAACAAACCAGTTAATGTACAGCGCAGCTGTAATAGTCACTAATGAACTAGGCATTAAAATTAAAGTACCTAGTCACACAACAGAAAAAGCATCAAAGCCAAAGTGGAAAATCCGTCTAGAACAAAAAATCAAAAAATTAAGGGCAGATGCTAGTAACTTAAAGAACATGCATGAACAACGGCTTAAAAACAACAAAATCATAGATCGGCTAATCAGAAGATATAGATTGGATACAAGAAACATCAATGAAGCTGTAGAGATTGTAAAACAGCAGATAACAGCAACAGCTAGAAAAATTGAAAGATATGAGGCACGAATCATCCAATATAAACAAAATCAGCAATTTCGATCAGACCAACGGCGTTTTTATCAAAGTCTTAATGTGAATGGTAACACCAAAAGTGAAAAACCAGAAAAGCAGGCCACAGTTGAATTCTGGAAAGAATTGTGGGAAAATGCAAAGGACTACAACAAGGAAGCAAAGTGGATACATGACTTTGAGAAAAGCATTGGCAACAAACAAATGCAAGTATTAGAAATAACAACTGAGATGATCAAAAATCGAGTTAAAAAGGTAAAGAATTGGACATCACCTGGAAAGGACCAATTACATGGTTTCTGGCTCAAATATCTGACCAGTTTACATGCAATATTGGCCAGGCAACTGAATGAAATTTTACAAAAGGGCCAAATTGATGAATGGTTGACAACTGGAAAAACATACTTGATTCAGAAAGATCCAACTAAAGGAACAACACCTGAAAACTATAGACCAATAACATGCTTACCAACAACCTTCAAATTACTCACAGGCATTATTGCAGATAACATGATGGATTATTTGGAAACAAACAACATCTTGCCAGTAGAGCAAAAAGGCAACAAAAGAAGGAGCAGGGGCACAAAAGATCAGCTTCTAATTGATAAAATGATATTAGAAAATTGTAAGAACAGAAAAACGAACTTGAATATGGTCTGGATTGATTACAAAAAGGCATTTGACTCACTGCCACATAGTTGGATCATAAAATGCTTAGAAACAACTGGCATTAGCAAAAATATTACATCCTTTACTGAAAAGGCAATGAAACAATGGAGAACTGAGTTGGCAGTAGGGAATGAGAGCTACGGAATGGTTAATATCAAGCGAGGAATTTTCCAGGGTGATTCACTTTCACCTCTTCTCTTCATCATCGCAATGATCCCACTATCAGTAATCTTAAAAAAAATGAAATTAGGCTACCAAACAGCCAAAAAAGCTGAAAAAATTTCGCATTTACTATATATGGATGATTTGAAACTCTATGGAAAGTCAGAAATAGAAATCCAATCATTGACAAATACAGTCCGAGTATTCAGCACCGATATTTCAATGCAGTTTGGCATGGAAAAATGCGCCACTGTATCCATAAAAAGGGGCAAAATCACTGCATCTGAGGGAATTGAAATGCCCAATGGCCAACTAATTAAATGCAAAGAAAATGAAGCCTACAAATACTTAGGCATTCTGCAGTTGGATAACATCAAGCATGGAGAAGTAAAAACTATTGTCAGGTGAGAGTACACCAACAGGAAAATTTTGAAATCTAAATTGAATGGTGGAAATACAATCAAGGCCATAAATACCTGGGCAATACCAGTTATAAGATACACAGCTGGCATAGTCAACTGGACACAAGCTGATTTGGACCTTTTGGACCGAAAAACCAGGAAACTAATGACAATGCACTACAGTTTACATCCACGTGGTGATACTGATAGACTATATCTGCCCCGAAAATCAGGTGGCAGAGGATTATTACAAGTGAAGCAAACAGTTGAAGAAGAAAAACATGCACTGGCTGATTATTTAAAAGACACCCAAGAACATCTATTAATCGAAGTAAAGAACAAAAATCTACTGAAGGCCCAACAGACAAAACAAGAATACAGAAAAGATGTGATAAAATCAAGAATGGAGAGTTGGCAGAACAAAGCACTGCATGGTCAATTTCTGGAAAAAATAAAAGATAAAGTGGACAGTGAACAAACTTGGTTAGGGTTAAAAACAGGTACATTAAAGAAAGAAACAGAGTCACTAATCCTGGCTGCGCAAGAACAAGCTATCCGCACAAATTCCATTAAGGCCAAAATTGAAAAATCCTCTGATGATGCCAATTGCAGACTTTGCAAAGAAGCTGATGAAACTGTTGATCACATACTCAGCTGCTGTAAAAAAATCACGCAGACTGATTATAAATTGTGGCACAATTCAGTAGCACAAATGATCCATTGGAATTTGTGCAAAAATTATAATATTAAAACAGCAACAAACTGGTGGGAACATCAGCCTGAAAAAGTCACCGAAAATCAGATGGTCAAGATCTTGTGGGATTTCCGTATACAAACCGACAAAATACTGGCGCATAATACACCAGACATCACACTGGTTGAGAAAAATAAGGTCACAATCATAGACATCGCAATACCAGGTGATAGCAGGGTCGCCGAAAAGGAACATGAAAAAATCGCAAGATACCAGGACTTAAAAATCGAAATTCAACTACTATGGCACAAACCAGCAGTGGTAATTCCAGTGGTAATTGGCACACTGGGTGCTATTCCAAAAGCACTGGAATTACATTTAAAACAGTTAAAAATTGACAAAATCACCATCAGTCAAATGCAAAAAGCCGCACTGCTTGGATCTGCACGCATATTACGAAAATACGTTACGACGTCCTAGGCCCCTGGGTGGGGCCCGACTAGTAACCAATGCCAAATCCGGCGAAACAACTGGACGCTGTGATACAATTGTATAATAATAATAATAATAATAATAATAATAATAATAATTGGAAACTCCACCATTGCCGGTCCCAAGCCCGGATGAGAAAGGAGGAAGGTTGGGATCAGGTTGGCATCTGGTCCCGTAAAAAAAACCCCGCCAACCCATACAATATGGTGAAAAAAACAAATAAGAATTCCATACCGCATCGGTCATCGCGCGGGTTAACAAGGGCCGCGGCGGATGTTGGGGTCCCTGGACATCCGTCGACAAGTGGGCTACAAGTGGACCAGCCAACAAAACGACAAAAATATAGTGCAGATGAAAACCGTGCCATAATGGCCTGTTACTACAACTCAGAACCAGAAAAAAGAGGCTATTTAAAGCGAATGTATGAATTATGGAAACAACAATATCCAGATTCAAATGTTAGTGAACAACGACTAGCAGATCAAAGGCGATTTATTATACGGAATAAAGTGTTTAGTGAAGTTGAACATGAGGAAATTCAGGCAAATTGCAAAACCCAAAAAACAATATCACAAGCGGAAATAACTGATATTCAAGACACAACTAAAGACATTATAGTAGAACTCCCAGAAGAAGCTCTCGGGGAGGAAATAACATCACCACCACTAGAACCAGTTATCACTGAACCAACTGATGAACTAACTCAAAAACAAAAAGAATTGAAGGATAAGATCATGGAGCATTTTCTGCTTAATGAGGAAAGGCAACGTTTACCATCACTAAAAACTGTGCCTAAGAAAATTTTGGCCCCTATCATGAAAATGGTTAATGCAGTGTTTTCAACAATTGAACCGGGATCCATCTTGGAAACAAACCAGTTAATGTACAGCGCAGCTGTAATAGTCACTAATGAACTAGGCATTAAAATTAAAGTACCTAGTCATACAACAGAAAAAGCATCAAAGCCAAAGTGGAAAATCCGTTTAGAACAAAAAATAAAAAAATTAAGGGCAGATGCTAGTAACTTAAAGAACATGCATGAGCAACGGCTTAAAAACAACAAAATCATAGATCGGCTAATCAGGAGATATAGATTGGATACAAGAAACATCAATGAAGCTGTAGAGATTGTAAAACAGCAGATAACAGCAACAGCTAGAAAAATTGAAAGATATGAGGCACGAATCATCCAATATAAACAAAATCAGCAATTTCTATCAGACCAACGGCGTTTTTATCAAAGTCTTAATGTAAATGGTGACACCAAAAGTGAAAAACCAGAAAAACAGGCCACAGTTGAATTCTGGAAAGAATTGTGGGAAAATGCAAAGGACTACAACAAGGAAGCAAAGTGGATACATGACTTTGAGAAAAGCATTGGCAACAAACAAATGCAAGTATTAGAAATAACAACTGAGATGGTCAAAAATCGAGTTAAAAAGGTAAAGAATTGGACATCACCTGGAAAGGACCAATTACATGGTTTCTGGCTCAAATATCTGACCAGTTTACATGCAATATTGGCCAGGCAACTGAATGAAATTTTACAAAAGGGCCAAATTGATGAATGGTTGACAACTGGAAAAACATACTTGATTCAGAAAGATCCAACTAAAGGAACAACACCTGAAAACTATAGACCAATAACATGCTTGCCAACAACCTTCAAATTACTCACAGGCATTATTGCAGATAACATGATGGATTATTTGGAAACAAACAACATCTTGCCAGTAGAGCAAAAAGGCAACAAAAGAAGGAGCAGGGGCACAAAAGATCAGCTTCTAATTGATAAAATGATATTAGAAAATTGTAAGAACAGAAAAACGAACTTGAATATGGTCTGGATTGATTACAAAAAGGCATTTGACTCACTGCCACATAGTTGGATCATAAAATGCTTAGAAACAACTGGCATTAGCAAAAATATTACATCCTTTACAGAAAAGGCAATGAAACAATGGAGAACTGAGTTGGCAGTAGGGAATGAGAGCTACGGAATGGTTAATATCAAGCGAGGAATTTTCCAGGGTGATTCACTTTCACCTCTTCTCTTCATCATCGCAATGATCCCACTATCAGTAATCTTAAAAAAAATGAAATTAGGCTACCAAACAGCCAAAAAAGCTGAAAAAATTTCGCATTTACTATATATGGATGATTTGAAACTCTATGGAAAGTCAGAAATAGAAATCCAATCATTGACAAATACAGTCCGAGTATTCAGCACCGATATTTCAATGCAGTTTGGCATGGAAAAATGCGCCACTGTATCCATAAAAAGGGGCAAAATCACTGCATCTGAGGGAATTGAAATGCCCAATGGCCAACTAATTAAATGCAAAGAAAATGAAGCCTACAAATACTTAGGCATTCTGCAGTTGGATAACATCAAGCATGGAGAAGTAAAAACTATTGTCAGACGAGAGTACACCAACAGAGTTAGGAAAATTTTGAAATCTAAATTGAATGGTGGAAATACAATCAAGGCCATAAATACCTGGGCAATACCAGTTATAAGATACACAGCTGGCATAGTTAACTGGACACAAGCTGATTTGGACCTTTTGGACCGAAAAAAACCAGGAAACTAATGACAATGCACTACAGTTTACATCCACGTGGTGATACTGATAGACTATATCTGCCCCGAAAATCAGGTGGCAGAGGATTATTACAAGTGAAGCAAACAGTTGAAGAAGAAAAACATGCACTGGCTGATTATTTAAAAGAAAGTCAAGAACATCTATTAATCGAAGTAAAGAACAAAAATCTACTGAAGGCCCAACAGACAAAACAAGAATATAGAAAAGATGTGATAAAATCAAGAATGGAGAGTTGGCAGAACAAAGCACTGCATGGTCAATTTCTGGAAAAAATAAAAGATAAAGTGGACAGGGAACAAACTTGGTTATGGTTAACAACAGGTACATTAAAGAAAGAAACAGAGTCACTAATCCTGGCTGCGCAAGAACAAGCTATCCGCACAAATGCCATTAAGGCCAAAATCGAAAAATCCTCTGATGATGCCAAATGCAGACTTTGCAAAGAAGCTGACGAAACTGTTGATCACATACTCAGCTGCTGTAAAAAAATCGCGCAGACTGATTATAAATTGCGGCACAATTCAGTAGCACAAATGATCCATTGGAATTTGTGCAAAAATTATAATATTAAAACAGCAACAAACTGGTGGGAACATCAGCCTGAAAAAGTCACCGAAAATCAGATGGTCAAGATCTTGTGGGATTTCCGTATACAAACCGACAAAATACTGGCGCATAATACACCAGACATCACACTGGTTGAGAAAAATAAGGTCACAATCATAGACATCGCAATACCAGGTGATAGCAGGGTCGCCGAGAAGGAACATGAAAAAATCGCAAGATACCAGGACTTAAAAATCGAAATTCAACGACTATGGCACAAACCAGCAGTGGTAATTCCAGTGGTAATTGGCACACTGGGTGCTATTCCAAAAGCACTGGAATTACATTTAAAACAGTTAAAAATTGACAAAATCACCATCAGTCAAATGCAAAAAGCCGCACTGCTTGGATCTGCACGCATATTACGAAAATACGTTACGACGTCCTAGGCCCCTGGGTGGGGCCCGACTAGTAACCAATGCCAAATCCGGCGAAACAACTGGCCGCTGTGATACAATTGTATAATAATAGGAATAGGAATAAGAACAGGAACAAGAATAGGAGGAGGAGGAGGAAGAGGAAGAGGAGGAGGAGGGGAAGGAACATGAATAAGAAAAGGAATAGGAATAAGAACTGGAACAGGAACAGAAACTGGAACAGGAACACGAATAAGAATAAAAATAAGAAGAGGAGGAGGAGGAGGAGGAGGACGAGGACGAGGAGGACAAGGAAGAGAAGGAAAAGGGGAAAGAAGATGAAAATAAGAACAAGAATAAGAATAGGAGGAGGTGGAGGGAGAGGAGGGAGAGGAAAGAACATGAATAAGAATAGGAATAGGAATAAGAACAGGAACAAGAATAAGAATAGGAGGGGAGGGGGAGGGGAGGGGGAGGAAGAGGAGGAAAAGGGGAAAGAAGATGAAAATAAGAACAAGAATAAGAATAGGAGGAGGAGGAGGAGGAGGAGGAGGAGGAGGAGGAAGAGGAGGAGGAGGAAGAGGAGGAGAGGAAGGAACTTGAATAAGAATAGGAATAATAATAAGAACAGGAACAGGAACAAGAATAAGAATAGGAGGGGGAGGGGAGGGGGAGATGGAGGAGGAGGAAAAGGGGAAATAAGATGAAAATAAGAATAAGAAGAAGAAGGGGAGGAAGAGGGGAGGAGGAGGGAGGGAGGAACATCTAAGCAAAAAGCACACCTTGGCATGAGTCAATCGCAGGCTTTCCTGAATTTGGCCCATGCTCAAATGCTCTGCTCTCCGATCGCTGACACATGCTTTGGGGCCGCTGAGTCCTCCTTTCACGCAACTCTTGCAAATGGTATCATTTGGCAACTAATTTCCTCGCTTAGTTTTGGCCATTACTCATTCTCAGTCTCCTCAATCTGCAGGCAATTTTCCACATTATTAGTTACCCACCTGTCTTATTAAAGTGGACTTTTGGAAACTCTGTGCATCTCCATTTTTGGGTACCTTTTTAGATCAAGCAAATAATTGGCTTTACTTGGATGGAAGGGTTTAATAGGAAGATGACAGTCAATTCCAGAAGTTAATGGCAACAGCATCTGGTTTCCTCTTTTAATATTGGGGGGGGGAGAAAAAGAAGTGATCAACTTGATGATTGAAAGGTGGGCATGAGAGAGAAGAAGAAACAATGGGGGAATCAAACTTATTTAAACCCCAAGAAGCCAGTTTCAATATACCATATTTTTCGGAGTATAAGACACACCTTTTTCCGTCAAAAAAGAGGCTAAAAATATGGGCGCATCTTATGCACTGAATACAGCATCTTTTTCCCTCCTGAAACCCCATCCCCTTCACCAAAATGGCCTTTCATAGCCTTTAGGAAGCTTCCAAAGTGCTCCTGGGGGCTGGGGAGGGCAGAAATGAGTGAAAAATGGACCGTTTTTTGTTTAATTTTGCCCATCCCCAGGAGCACTTTATAAGCCTCCTAAAGACTATGCATGCAAGACTTTTTTGGGGGAAAAACAGGCTGTTTTGGGGAGGTCTGTAGAGTGTAAAAACTTTTTATATATATATAAACTTTTTTATTATTACAGAAAAAAAAAGAAAAGCATCATCTTTCATTACATCTTGTAGAAAGCGTATCCATTAGTCACAAGTACATTCCGTGCGTTCTGTCCACAGTCACATATATTCCATTCAGTTTAAATTGTATATGTTAAAAATTTAAATATATTTTACTATCACCATACCACAATTTTCATTTAGTTAAGATTTCAAAAACACAGCCACCTGCTGGCATTCCCCCCCCTTCCCCCAGTTCCAGTCAATATGCCATATCTTTATATCTTTATAACATATTCTAAGAAAAAAAATAATAAAGTCAATTAGTAGGACATCTAACATGTCCTCTCTCTAACATATCTTTATTATTAATATATTTAACTAGGGGTTATTTACATTTTTCTCTCCTCTTCTCTCCACAAACGCAAAAAGCAACAATTTCTAAATAACAATCTATTAATATGTGTTAACAAAATGACCATTTAAGGTCTAAGACAATCTAAAGGGAAAAGGAAAAATGTTGACATTTCTAGTTAATAATCACCAAAGTATATGTTAACCTTCCCTTTTCTTTTTATAGTTGAAAGACAGAAAAAAAAGAAAAATTGTTTGTCGTATCCAATCCAAATTAAAGTGTCTAGTTTTTTTACAAAAACTTTTTTTTTATTTGCCTCTTCAAATTCTTGGTGCATCTTATACTCTGGTGCGTCTTATACTCCGAAAAATAAAGTAAATTGAAAAGAAGTCTAAATTAACTTAGCTTGTTTAATACGTCTCATTTCAAACTCTCTGGGGTTAGCCATTGTCCCAAGAATAGCAATAGCAATAGCAGTTAGACTTATATACCGCTTCATAGGGCTTTCAGCCCACTCTAAGCGGTTTACAGAGTCAGCATGTTGCCCCCAACAACAATCCGGGTCCTCATTTTACCCACCTCGGAAGGATGGAAGGCTGAGTCAACCTTGAGCCGGTGAGATTTGATCAGCCGAACTGCAGAACTGCAGTCAGCTGAAGTAGCCTGCAGTGCTGCATTTAACCACTGCGCCACCTCGGCACAGTGGTTAAATGCAGAAGAAGTCAAAGTATTTTTTTTAAAAGCAAGATCATCTTCTTTAGGAAGATACTCAGGGATGCTTAACACCCTGGCCAGTGTCTCTTTTCACTTTTCCCATCAGACAGAAGACATCAAAGTACAGCCAGCTGCACAAACAGGTTTAAAAACAGATTCGACCCGTGGGCAGTCAGACTCTTAAATGCAATGACAATCACTCCATGTACATGTGGAAACATATGACTAATTTCATCCCCACCCCAATTACTTGTGTAAGGATTATTCTCTATACCCATGATGGTGAACCTATGGCACAGGTGGCATGTGGAGTCATATCAGTTGGCAGATTTGTTGCATGGACATACTGGCCAGCTGATTTTTAGGCCTTCTGGGCAAACCAGAAGTCAGGAAACAGGCTGTTTTCAGCCTCCGGTGGACCTCGGCGGGGGGAGCTCTTTCTGCCGGGTTCCTAGAAAGGCTCTGGAACCTGGGAAGAGTGAAAAATGGGCCTTCCGGTCCGACTGGAAGTCAGCAAATGGGCGGTTTCCATGGGGGAGGCTTTTTTCGCCCTCCCCAGGTTCCTAGAAAGGGTCTGGGGCCTGGGAAGAATGAGTCCACTGTGCCATTGCATGCCAAATTGGGGGGGGGGAGTGTTGCATGGGAATGTGTGGGAAGAGGGCACATAAGGCACATAGAATTATGGGTGTGGGTATGCACATGCGCGGATCCCTGCGTTCTCCCCACTTTTGGTGTGCGATGGCAAAATGTTTCGCCATCATTCATGCTGTCTTGTATTTTCTGTCATGGATTGCGCCAGTAGAGGCTAAAGCAATTTTGTTGTATAGACTGGACTACTGCAACGTGCTCTACATGGGGCAGCCCTTGAAGAGTATTCGGAGACTTCAGCTTGTCCAGAATGCAGCTGCGCGAGCGATCGTGGGTGTACCTCGGTTCACCCACGTAACACCTATCCTCCGCGAGCAGCACTGGCTGCCTATTGGTCTCCGGATACGCTTCAAGGCGCTAGTCGTCACTTATAAAGCCCTTCATGGTATTGGACCTGGGTATTTGAGAGACCGCCTGCTGCCAATTACCTCCCAAAGACCTATCAGATCCCACAGATTAGGCCTCCTCTGAATTCCATCCGCCGGCCAGTGTCGACTAGCGACTACTCGGAGGAGAGCCTTCTCTGTGGCTGTTCTGACCCTCTGGAACGAACTCCCCGTGGAGATTCGAACCCTCACCACCCTCCAGGCCTTCCATAAGGCCCTTAAAACCTGGCTGTTCGACAGGCCTGGGGCTAAAGAGTTGTTGCCCCCATCTCGAATGGTATGACTGTTGTATGTTTTTAAATTATGCATTGTTATGCTTTGGGGTTTTTTTTAATTTCTTTTGTCTGTATTCCCCTTCCCTGGTTGAGTTGTGAGCCGCCCTGAGTCCCCTTCGGGGGAAAAGGGCAGCATATAAAATGAAATAAATGAAATAAACTGAAAATATACATGATGTACAATGACAATAAAGGCTACTGTTATTATTATATACTTTATTCATTAAACAAGAAACTCAGCCAACTGAACGTTCAAAAACGCATTACAAATACCAGTGACTGGTGCTAATGGTTGATACGGTTTGCTGCCAGCGTCCTAGGTATCAACCAAGTATCTTTTTAAAATATAAGATGTTCCGAGTAGCGCAGTTTTTTTTGCAGTTCCGCTGGTGTTATTGCAGGAAGCTGCAATTTGTTGTAAAATTTTTGGACATGGTGCCAAGTGCCCCGATGACAATGGGTATCACTGTTACATGCTTCATCCATAGCCGTGTAGTTTTGATGGCCAGGTCGTGATATTTCATGATTTTTTCTAGTTCTTTTTCTTCGACTCTGACATCTCCAGGAACAGTGATATCAATGAACTGTACACTTCGGCCCTCTACAGCTGTGATATCTGGCGTGTTGTGCTCCAAATGATGATCCGTTTGTATTCGAAAGTCCCACAAGATCTTCACCTTCTCATTTTCGATAACTTTTTCCACTTTATGTTCCCATGACTTTCTGAATATGGGTAAATCATATTTTTTACATAATGACCAGTGGGTTAATTTAGCAACTCGGTCATGTCTAGCTTTGTAATCAGATGGTGTGATTTTGCTGCATTCACATATTAAATGTGAAACAGTTTCGACTTTGTTATTGCAAAGTTGGCAGTTTGGGTTGTCAGTGGATTTTTGTATCTTTGCTTTCATGGCATTAGTTTGTGATGCTTGTTCTTGAGCAGCCAGTATTAAACCTTCCGTTTCTTTCTTGATAGTTATCATCATCATCATCATCATCATCATCATCATCATCATCATCATCTAGGTATGTTTTATTGAAGCCTCACATAACTTTGTTTCTTGCCATTTTATATATGTTCTTTTACCATACTTGATGTCAACCCTGAAGCTGTCCTGAATGAATCCATTTTGTCTGCTTTAGTGTTGCCACACTGGAGCTATAGGATAGGGAGGAGGGATTTGAGAGCCAAAACAAAATACTTTCTCTTGGGAACCAAGGACATTCAGCCACCTGGTCGGAAGATGTCAGAATGATGCTACCCGGTTGTCAGACTGTACAATGATTGGACCATGTGATTGATTTGAGAAAGTAGAAAATAATTTACTTTTAATGGGGTGAAAACCACTGGAGTTTATGATATTTCCAGTAAAAACAATGTTTGAGGAACTTAATGGCCTTGGAGTCTTGCTTGCAACGGATTTATTATTTGCAACTCTGACACTTAGCTAAAATTCTTACAAACGATTGAAAATATATTAGGAATAGAAGAAGTAAAACCAATACTTTCACTTTAAAAAGTAGGAAATATTTGCAAAATTTCCATCCATAAAAAAATGAAAAAAGGGATAACACACTGTTCAATATAGCTTAATTCCACTGCTTATTTTCTTTT
The DNA here is from genome assembly GCF_009769535.1 of Thamnophis elegans. Lineage (NCBI taxonomy): Eukaryota > Metazoa > Chordata > Lepidosauria > Squamata > Natricidae > Thamnophis > Thamnophis elegans. Next base: position 145,028,157 of record NC_045543.1, on the reverse strand, counting down.
CTTTGCAAATTTAATTTAGCTTTGATTTTTTTTTGGGGGGGGGGCAGTCTCTTTTATAACAATAAAATTTCCTCACCAGATGGACACACTTTCTCTTTCCACTTTCGGAGCTGCGGAGCTGTCCCAACTTCAGCAGCTTTTGGCTGCGCTTCTGTCGCCAGCAAGAAGAGATTATCTTGGATCAATCAGGGACTTTGCGATGTCCCTGAGATCAACAAGACGCACTCTTCCCTGTCACTGTCTCTTTGAGACGGTTTAGGTCCAAAAGGACCATCCAGCACCAAAAACGAATTGACTGTGATCTCATATCGTTGCGACGTCAGGCCCTAGAAATGAGATGTTATGTGGCTTTTTTTTTTTAGAAGAAGAGCAGTTTGGATGAAAAAGTTCAGGATTCCTTCAAAAGCTCCTTGGAATATGTGCTCAATGAAGAAATCTTAGTTCTTTGAAGTTTCCACTTTAGTGAAGATCAATGTTCAAAGGAACTAGGTATGTCTAGCCTTACAAGAGAAGGATTAGAGGAGTTGTGGTAGCTATCTTTCAGCCCTTGAGTGGATGTTACAGAGAAGAGGCTGTTGATTTCTTCTCCCAAGCACCAAAAGGCAGGACAAGAAACAACGAATGGAAAGTAATCAAGAAGACAACCAACCTAGAACTAAGGAGAAAATTCCTGAGAGTGAGGACTGTCATGTCCCAGCATATAATTTGTATATACTGTTCTTGCTCTCTAGCCCCATCTAGTGGCCGGAGAAAGAAATACCAAGTGTATTGTTTGAAGCTGACCCCACCCCATTACCCATCAGCCCACACTCTCACAACAAGTGCACGCTGGGAAGCCGGACTCCCATTTCCTTTAGCATTTGGAGAAGGCAAAAGCACAAAGAAGAATCCATCTTAATCTGTGGCACATGGTCGTCCAAGGACAAACTCATGTCCCTCATGAGCAGAGCATCGCTGGTGATATTTAGATTGCTTGCATTTATTAATTGCTATGTTCAGCAGTGACCCAATCCTGCCTATCTTGTATTTCATTCTCATTGTATGTATCCCTATTTTCCCCAGTTTCATCATATCCTGTTCTTTCAATAAAGCGTCCAGATCTACCCATATGGTATGTTTTATTGGAGGATAGGTGAGTTTAGCTGCAGATCGAGCTGCACACAGACTAATGTGTAGTGAGGACAGTGTCAGGTCTGCAGTTATATCCCTTTTAGGATCTTTGGCCTGCCACACTCTCTCTTATTTCATTATGCTGTTTCATTAGTGTAGTAGTTGGGAGGGGGGAATAGAAAGGGGTAGAATTATGGAATGTGTTGTTGTCATTCTTTTCTAGAAGACCAATGTCATCTTTTGTCTCCGCACCTTTGCACCTGACTGGAACCAGCTGAGTGGAGATGCCAGCGTGGAAGAAGAAGATTGGACCATGTGATGGATTTGTAGGTGTGGGGACAAGATCATGAACTTTCACCTGGGTGGGAATCCGATGTAACTTCCAGAATTGGGATTTCACAGATGTGCTAAGATGTCTGACTTATTAAATTGGAACTTTAAGGATCGTTTTGCCTTGGATTCTGATTTAATTCTGCATGATACTTGGAACGCTGACAGACAGAACAGGGACAATGAATGGAATGGCTTACCTCTGGAAGTCCCAAAGGTGCTTTTTCAAGAGGCAACTGGACTTTCTGTTTCTTCTTTGAAGTTCTTTCTGGTTCAAAGAAAAAAGAAGAAAGTCCAGTTGCCTCTTGAAAAAGCATCTTTGGGACAACCATGACTTGGATGACTGAGAATCTCCATAGACGCTTGCCTCTGGAAGTTGTAGGTGTTTCATCCCTGGAAGTTTTCAAGAAGAGATTGGACAATTATATGTCCAGAATGATACAGGGCAGTGATGACTAACCTTTTTGTCATCCCATGCCAAAATCATGCACGTGTGCGCAACAGCACACCCATGTACCTGCATTCATAATGCAATGCGCAGGCGAACCCCCGCCCCGTGTGTCCTTCCCCGCACATGGGCACTTGATACCCAGCGTGTGTCCCGCCCCACGCACATTCACATGTGACCTCCGTGCATGTGCGTGTGATTGCCTGCACTCCCCGCACATGTGCCCTGCCCCCCATTGTGCATTTCTTCCTTCCAGGTTGGTGCAGGAGGCTTTCCAGGGCCAAAGTCGGGCATGGGGAGGCCTTGAGCAGAACTCCCGTGCTCTATTTTGGACCTGGAAGGCCTCCTGCACCAACCTGGAAGCCAAAACAGGGTGCAAGGGCACAACATGTGAGTGCCCCCATGCATGCGCCCCACCACCCATGCATGTGCAACACAGACCCAAAGACCAGCTGGATGGCAGGAGATGCTCGCACATGCATGGTGGAGCTGGGCTAGGGCAACGGCTGGCGTGCCCACAGAGAGGGCTCTGCATGCCACCTGTGGCACGCATGCTATAGGCTCACCAATCACGGTATAGGATCTCCTGCCATGAGCAGAAGGTTGGACTAGAAGAACTCCAAGATCCCTTCCACCCCTCTTATTCTATGTTCTATTCAGAAGTCTAGGCAGATAATGTACCTAAAGAGGCAATGATGGTCATTTCTGAAAGGAAGAATTGAGGGAACCAAGTTTCAACAGGATGAAACATATTTCTTCCTTTGCTCTTCTAAAGGACTGGTACTATCAGGATAGTGAGATTCTTATTCGAAGCATCTTGGGAACACCTAAGAGGGGAGTAACCACCACATAACAAATCAGATCTGACATTGGTTGCGCAGTGGTTAGAGTGCAGTACCGCAGGCTACTTCTGCTGACTGCTGGCTGCCTGCAATTTGGCAGATTGAACCTCACCAGGCTCAAGGTTGACCCTTCCTTCCTTCCTTCCTTCCGTCCGTCCTTCCATCCAAGGTGGGTGAAATGAGGACCCAGATTGTTGGGAGCAATAGGCTGACTCTGTGAACCGCTTAGAGAGGGCTGTGAAAGCACTGTGAAGTGGTATATAAGTCTAAGTGCTATTGCTATTTGTACCTCACCAGGTAAATGAAAGCAATATTTATAGTTCTCAGCAACAAATTGGGTACAGAGTGAATATCTGAGGTGAAGTAGGCTATGAATTGGCGTGAATTTCCTTCGGAATAAAAAAGGACATTCATTTCCTCCTCTAACGAACATTTCCAATTTTTTTTCTTCAGCCGGTGTGATTCATCATCCAAAAGAGAGCTGTAAAATATTCACAGAACATGATCTCCTCCTTTCAGCTCCGTTCTCATCCTCCCTGCCAAGCAAATTACGAGGCTAATTTCAATACGTTTTGTTGTTGCATTATGGTTCACTGAAATGCTCGTGTTTTGCTAGGCATTTCTCACCAGATTTGGTTTTTTTGATGAAAAATCAGCTTCATTGTTACATGTTTACAAAGGGTGTGCATGAGTGGTGGCGGCAGAAGACTCCGCCCACCCGCCCAGACCCTTCTGCGCATGCGCAGAAGTGTCACACGGGCTCAACACAAGCAAACCAGTAGCAAAAATAATGGAAACCCACCACTGGGGTGTGTGTGTGTGTGTCTGTGTGTGTCTGTGTGTATGTATATGTGTGGTTTGTGTGTGTTGAGGCAATGTTGACTGCGTGGACTTTTCCTTGAAGTTTTCTCAGCAAGATTTCCAGAAGTTTCCCCTTGTGTAAATCCCAGGGCTTAGAGCAAATGACAGGCCCTTGTCACCCAGCTGGCTTTGAGCTCTAGAGGGCAGCACTGGGACTCATGGTCTCACTGTCAGGAAATTAGTTCTAGATTGGATCGCTCCTTGATAAGTTTCCGTCTGTTACTTGTTATCCTCAGATGCTTTGGAGCACCCCGTCTTCTCTGTGGTAGCTCCTCAAATACTGGGAGACAATACTTCCACTTTTTTTCACACACATCTGACCCCCCTCGTCCCACACCAACACACACTCTGAGCCAAAGATAAGTTACGGCATTTAATTAACAGACAGACAGGTCCTTGGCAGCAAAGCGGCACAGACAAGCTTGGGCAGCAATCCAGCACATATAAGGCTTGGCAGCAATCCAGCCTGCCAGGCTCACCATAATGTTATCCAACATTCATTCATGCTTTGACTTCTGCAAAAGGGTGTGTGCACAAGCAGTCTTTTGTAGTCTGGAGAGGAGCCTAATGACCACCAGTTTAGTGCAATTACCTCTTGTACTTGCGCAACTGTTCCTGACACCTGTTAGCTCTTCGGTGCCAGGCATCCAGGAACAACTCACTGCTGACGTCAGGAACACACTCCCTTGTCTCCTCCCCACTGGTCCAAGGCTCAGGCGCCTCCTGGTGGCCAACCAGCCTCTCTGCGCCCTTCTCGGAGTCGGAACCCTATCCAGGGTCCTCTGCATCCTCCAGAGCCAACTCATAGAGCTCCTCACTGTCGGAGTCTGGTGGCAGCTCCAACAGCTCCTGCTGGGCCACAACACATCTGTATAGCCTTTCCTTTTGTAACTATTTGGCAGGAAGGGGACAGTAATAGCAATGAGACTTTGACTGATATACTGCTTCATAGTGCTTTACAGCAGTCTCTAAGTCAGGGGTGTCAAACTCAAGGCCTGTGGGGCGGACTCGGTCCACAATGTTGATTTGATTTGATTTGATTGCATTTATATACCACCCTATTCCCGGAGGGACTCAGGGCGGCTAACAAATCAAAGGGAGGGAATACAGACAAGGGGAAAAACAACAAACAAGCAACTACAAAAGAATTTAAAAACAATCAACAGCCACACAGTTCGAGTGGGGATGGGAACTCGTCAACTCCAGGCCTGTCGGAACAGCCAGGTTTTAAGGGCTTTGCGGAAGGCCTGAAGGGTGGTGAGGGTCTGAATCTCCATGGGGAGCTCGTTCCAGAGGGCCGGAGCAGCCACAGAGAAGGCCCTCCTCCGGGTGGTCGCCAATCGACATTGGACAGTAGATGGGATTCGGAGGAGGCCTACTCAGTGGGATCTAATAGGTCTGTTGGAGGTAATTGGCAGAGTGTGCGGAGGGCAAGTCCTGGCCAGGCTCCCAACAGAGCCACAGCGCTGGCCATAGGTCTGTTGGAGGTAATTGTTATAGGATAGCAATAGCAATAGCAATAGCAATAGCAATAGCAGTAGACTTATATACTGCTTCATAGGCCTTTCAGGCCTCTCTAAGCGGTTTACAGAGAGTCAGCATATTGCCCCCAACAATCTGGGTCCTCATTTTACCCACCTCGGAAGGATGGAAGGCTGAGTCAACCCTGAGCCGGTGAGATTTGAACCGCTGACCTGCTGATCTAGCAGTAGCCTGCAGTGCTGCATTTAACCACTGCGCCACCTTGGCGGATCTGACCCGTGGGGCCATCCTGGTGTACCCAGTGTGGAAAGAAAAGATCAGGCCAGTGTATTGTCAGCCCGGTCTACCCAGCATGAAGAGGAAACATGCCAGCAGTTTGGTGATGGTGTCATGCTGACCATACCCACCCACTTGGCCACACCCACCCACTTGGCCATACACCCCCAACCAGTGGTGGATTTCAAAAATTGTTCGAACCTACTCTGTGGGTGTGGCCTCCTTTGTGGGAGTGGCTTGCTGTCCATGTGACCGGATGGGAGTGGCTTGCCACCCATGTGACCGGATATGAAGATGCTGCCGACACTTGTCAGAACCACCTTAAATTACCTCACACACAGCACTGGCATGCATAAGAATAGGATGTAAACTTGTTTTTTAAAAGGCATCTTTGGTTTGCATTAAAACAACTTCGTCACACACAATGTTCTGATTGCACCACAAATGCAGTAGTCATCCTTACCTTTCACAGAGGCACTGAGTTTTATAAATATGAGCATGATAGTGTAGAATAATCATATCCAAGGACCAGCGGTGGGTTTCAAAAAAATTTGGGAACCTCTTCTGTAGGTGTGGCCTGCTTTCCGGGTCCACTGGTGGAACCTCTTCTAACTGGTTCGGTAGATTTGACGAACCGGTTCTACCAAATAGGTGCGAACTGGTAGGAACCCACCTCTGCCCCCAACCTCCCCAAGGTTCACCACAGCACTGATGTGGTCATCAATGAAATTGAGTTTGACACCCCTGCTCTAAGTAGTTTACAGAACCAGCATATTGCTCAACAATCTGGGTCCTCTTTTTACCGACCTCAGAAGGATGGAAGGCTGAGTCAACTTTCAACCGGTCAGAATCAAACTTCTGGCAGTGAGCAGAGCCAGCCTGCAATACTGCCTTCTAACCAATGCACTTCCATGGCTCACAGAGGTGGAGGATAGTGTGTGTTCCTGAGTACCAAGGTATCCAGATGTGATACATGCCACCAGCTTCCCAACTCTCCAGTCACCTATTTCTACTGTAGGACCAGCTTGTACAGCGGATGTTCTCTTCTTCCCTTGTTATCAGTGGTGGGATTCAGCCGGTTTGGCTCAGTTCAAGCAAACTGGTTGTTTAAATTGCTGGCTGGCCCCAGCCCTTCCTGGAATTCCCACATTCCCCATTTTGTCTCCCAGGTAAGTGCAGGGATGCCTACTAGGACCAAAACAGGGCACAAGGGGTGTGGGATGGCCCTTTTTTGCTCAGTGGATGTTCTCTTCTTCCCTTGTTATCAGTGGTGGGATTCAGCCGGTTTGGCTCGGTTCAAGCAAACTGGTTGTTTAAATTGCTGGCTGGCCCCACCCCTTCCTGGAATTCCCACATTCCCCATTTTGTCTCCCAGGTAAGTACAGGGAGGCCTACTAGGTCCAAAACAGGGCACAGGGTGGTGTACGGGCATGTGCAGGAGGCCAAGTGCTGCCTGTCACACCGCCTGGCGATGCCCACCACGGCCATACCCACCCAGCCGGTCATTAGGGCAGAGAACCGGTTGTTAAATTATTTGAATCTTGCCACCGCTGGCAATGGCTGCCTCCCTAGCAAGACACATCAACTGTTTGTGACGACAGTTTCTGAAAACGATGCTGAGTGAATGAGAGAGAACGAGAGGGAAGGGGAAAGAGAACACAATTCATCCCTCCCACCCCTCTGCAGTCATTCTGGGAGCGCTTGTTCCCAAATGTGGCTGCCATCCAAGAGTTTCAATACCAAAGGCCACTTTGACAGCTTGCTCAGGGTCTGAGAGCCGAACCTACTTTGCATATAAATTGGAAAGGCCTTTATTGGAATCATCGAGAAGAAAAGCTCACAAATGTGGAACAACGGTGTTTTCCTTGTTGGGCAAATCAAAACAAGGGTGTGCATTTAAATTTAGAGCCGCCACCGAAAATGAAGCCCACGAGCTATTCGCGGAACATCGGCAGACTTGATCTCCGGTCTGAAGGATTCATTCATCTTTATGGATTTCACATCTCAACGTAATTAGTCTCATCCTTCCTGCAGGACTGCCGGACAAAAAAAAAAGAGGTTAGACAGATGGACATTGCTCTTCCTTTGAAGGAACTTAAGCTCGGATCGTCGGAAGGTTGCAAGAAAGGACATCCGCCGAAGCCAATAGATTCATTCTCCTCTTGTTTTATTGATTTTTCCAGGCAAGGAGAACACCTGTTCTCCAAATGATCTCTCAAGGATATGGACAGAGAACATAAAAGTGATTGGGCCCAAGTGTCTATCTGCAGGCTTTATTGGTGGACAGGAAGAAGGACCTGTCAAGGAAACAAAAGAACAATTGAGGAAAAGGATAGGTACTTGCATTGCCCAAAGGCCACCACCTAAACTGTGTCAAAATGAGGTTTGTGTTCTTTCAACAATAATAATCAGTAATAAGGGTGCACTGTACTTTGAAGTGAATCTAATAATGTTTGTAGTCCTTGGTGTATGAGCCCTGTCCATTACGGTTGTGTGTTGTGACAGTGGTAAAGCAGGTTAGCATGTGACTGATCCGATCCTATCACTTTTTTGGAGTCTTCATTAAGCGAATCAACCATTAAATGAATCCACGGTGGAACTTTGTTAAAGCAAGATCCAGCCTAGGATGTCCCAAAGTTGCTTTTGAAGAAGTCAACTGGACTTTCTTGTATTTTGTTTTTTGAAGATGTTTCTAGAACCTCTACAGACATCTAACCTAGGAGGAAGTTCTCACTAAGTTCCTGCAGTGATGTCAGGAAAAAAACAAAACTTCTTAAGACAACAGACAACACACAAGAAACATCTCATTTTAGGATCTAGAGATGTTTTGAAATTTAGAACGCATAATCAGTACCCTCTGGAACGAGCTCCCCATGGAGATTCGAACCCTCACCACCTCCAGGCCTTCCGCAAAGCCCTTAAAACCTGGCTGTTCCGACAGGCCTGGGGCTAAAGAGCTGTTGCCCCCTGCCTCGAATGGTATGACTGCTGTGTGTTTTTTAAATTATGTATTGTTATGTTCCGTCTTTTTTATTTCTTGTCTGTACCCCCCTCCCCTGATTTGAATTGTGAGCCGCCCTGAGTCCCCTTGGGGAAAAGGGCGGCATATAAATGTAATAAAATCAAATCAATCAATCAATCACTTGCAGAGCATAACCCATTGCAAAAAGGGCCAAATGAACAAGCAGCCACACGGACACCTTGCTACGAAATGGCTTCGAGCCCTTATTCTGACATTCATTTTATACCTTAAAACCAGAGGCATATGTCCTCTAGGGTCATAACATCAACTGAGTCAGTTTCTTTTCTTTTCTTTTTTTTTAATTTTTAAAAATAAATTTTATTAAAGGTTGTAAAAAAGGCAAGGTTTACAAAATACAAAAAGAGAAATAGAACTCATTACATGTTTACAACGCAAATGGCAAAAATTCATACATATATATATACATAGTTCATCTCACCTTGCCTATCTACATATCTACCTAATTCTATGCAAGTATTCATAACGGATTTTTCCTATCAGATCGTCAAAGTTTTTTCAACACTGTAGTCTATTGATATTACTTGTAGGTGAATTCTCACCTCTAATATATATCTTATCTCATTTGTTACTTAGTCTTTGTATATCATATTTTTTTTAAAATTGTTCCTTAAGTTATTTTAAGTTAATAAAATATCTCATTTATATATCTTAATTCTCATTGTCTTTCTTATCAAACCATTTGTATAGTTTCTCCCAGACTTTATAGAAGTCTGTGTCTTCTTTTTCATTAATCAGCATTGTTAGTCTATTCATTTCCGCTATTTCTAAAATTTTATTCATAGCCATTGTACTAGTGGGGGCATTTTCTTTCTTCCAGCACTGCGCATATGAGATTCTTGCCGCCATCAGGATATGGACGAGTAGATATTGATTGGTTTCGATTATTTTTGGATCTATTATCCCTAATAGAAACATTTCCGGATTGAGGTTTAATTTAGTTGACGTAATTTCGTTTAACCACCTTAGTATTTGCTTCCAATATGTCTTAGCCACCGGACACGTCCACCACAGGTGGTAGTATGTGCCCAGTGTTATTTTACATTTCCAGCATTTGGCCGATGATTTTGTGGAAATTTTTGCCAGTCTTGTCGGAGAGAAATGCCAGTGGTAAAACATTTTATATACGTTTTCTTTGTAGGCCGTCGACATCGTCAATTTCAAGTTCCACTCCCATACCCTTTCCCAATCATCTAGCTTAATTGTGTGGCCAATATTCTGGGCCCAGGTTACCGTGACTTCTTTCACTCTTTCTGTTTCCATTTTTCGAGTTAGCAAACAATTATATATTTTGAGTCAGTTTCTTATTTTGACCGCTGCGCCAGTTCCTTGTTGTTGTTGTGACCATTGAGTCGGTTCAAAGGTGAGATTCAGCCAGTTTGGACTGGTTCGAGTGAACTGGTTGTTAAAATTCTGCCCAGTTCAATGAACCAAAGTAATTTTTCACAGGGCAATAATTGATTGATATTTCTTCAGGTTTTTGACAAGCATTAAACTTTTTTTCTTGACAGACTAAATCAGTTTGGTGAATATCATACACTACTAGATAATTGGGCCAATTTTTTTTTCTAGTTAAGACAGTAGATTTTTTTTAGTGTTCTGTATCAACTCAGCAACAAAGATTTATTAATGGCTTAAATGTTAAAAAATATAGTAAATGAAAAATTCATATTATTAATATTCAAATCTTCAAGGCTGCTCACAGAATCCATATTTTAAAATAACATTCAATTTATAAGACATACATTTGCTATCAAGACGTCAATAATTCAGTCTGCAAAGTGAAGTATGACTCCCACTACCATATATGACCCTTCCATCTCAGTTTTTCCACCTCCCCATGACTCAACATTGCACTCCCCTCCCAAAAAAGAATTGAAACAAAAATGATTTGTACTACTTTCTTTTTAATTTTAAGGATTAATCCATTAAATAAACGTGTAAAGCCTATGTTAGAATAGCATAATCTACATTCAGCAAAATGACACCATCAGCATTGACAAAATCGCCATCAGTTAATTGTAAAAGGCAGCTGGAACAGCTTCCATCCTTTGACGAGACCCTGCTGTGATTTTAAATGTTATGAATGAATCTGGAGTCACCTACGTGTGAGTTGGGTGGCTGTATAGATTTGTTTAATCGATTAAAAAAAGTGTATTCAATGATAAGTTGTTCAAAGAAGAAGGGTGTATGTGTGTGTATGACTTTCATTGTGTGGTTGTGTTCTATCTCTCATGGTATATTCCTCTATTCGAGCCTTCTTCCCTTGCTACACTTCCATTAGCTTCAAAGAGGAGATACCAATGGGGAAGAGTAGGTTGGTCTAGTGGTTAAGGCACCAGCTAGCGCCTAGGAGTCTGTGAATGCTAGTCTTGCGTTAGACACAAAAACTGGCTAGGTTTCTTTGGGCCTTTAACAGCATTTTAATTTGCGTTTCGGTCATTTTGACCGCAGATCTTTGTTAACAGAGGGATGCAGTAGATCAGTGGCTAAGATGCTGAGCTTGTAAATCAGAAAGGTCGGCAGTTTGGTGGTCCAAATCCCTAGCACCGCGTAATGGACTGAGCTCCCATTAAATGGTCAAATGGTTCCGTGCGTTTTCGGCATTTAGTCATACCGGCCACATGACCACGGAGACATCTTCAGACAGTGCTGGCTCTTTGACTTTGAAATGGAGATGAGCACTGCCCTCTAGAGTCGGGAACAATTAGCACATATGTGTGAGGGAACCTTTACCTTTTTTTAAATATATTTTTTAAAATAATGTCAGGGCCAAGTTTTCCACCAAAAAGAGTGTGATTTGGTGATCCAAACTTCGAATAAACTGCTCTAAAATGGTGTGGAGAAGCAGAGACTGGTCTGAGTGAAGTGGAATCGGATTGTGATGAAAATTTTGTAATGAGGAACCCACCGCCGATTCTACAATCTACATCGTGCAATAATTTATATGGCAAGAACAAAATCAAATGGCCTTCTGCACCTTTTGGAAGCAGTAGATCCAGAACCGCTAGTCTCATAATATTGTTGTGCAATTACCTGGACTATGGCCAACAGCTAGAAATCTCAGAGATTCACCCATTCCCCTAGAGATTTGGAAATTATTGTTTTCTAAAGAAATCATTAGCACCATCATTCAGTGGACTCTTAATGTAAAAATTAGAGAAGGAAGATCGAAGTTCAAGGATGAAGAAACAAAATGTGACCTGCACGAGGACTAGGGGAGACATGATAGCAGTGAACCAATATCTCAGGGGTTGCCCCAAAGAAGAGGGAGTCAAGCTATTCTCCAAGGCACCTGAGGGCAGAACAAGAGCTAATGGGTGGAAATTAATCAAGGAGAGAGGCAACTTAGAACTAAGGAGAAATTTCCTGACAGTGAGAAGAATCAATCAGTGGAACAGAATTTGCCTCCAGAAGTTGTGAATGCCCCAACACTGGAAATCTTTAAGAAGATGTTGGATAGCCATTTGTCTGAAACAGTATAGGGTTTCCTGCCTATGCAGGGGGTTGGACTAGAAGACCTCCAAGGTCCCTTCCAACTTTGCTATTCTATTTGTATTGTATTCTATTAATGTGGATTTTTTGGTTTACTGCTCTATACATCAATGTTTAGATCCAAACAGGAAACCATCTTTTTTCTACTGAGGTCATTATGACCTCATGTTTGTAGTAGCGTAGACGAAATAGTACGTCTGTGGTGAAGAGTTAAACTTCTCATTCTCCGTCAACTTTAACAGCCTCTTTCTTTTTGATTGCACATTTGAAGGAGTCAACCACCCTCATTGAATTCCTCTATTAATAATTATAATCTTGATGCCCCTCGCATCTCAGCATCGAAGGGGAGCGCGAGATAATAATTATGCAGAATTTAATATGGGGTTTGTTGCATCTGTACAAAAAGAAACCAAGATGGGGATTAGGATTTTTTTTCCCACCTCCACGCCAAAGATCTGTGTCAGGAAACAGTGATGAAAGATGTCGCCCGCCTCTCGGTCCCTTCTTTCTCTCTCTCAAAAAAAATGGAAATTTACCTTTTATTTATGAGGGATCATTTTTCCCTCCCCTGTCCATATTTTGACAGATAGCATGGCAGCGTATGATGAAGGGTCTCATTTTGCAATGTGACTCGGGTGTTATTTATTATCAAAATAAAAGTCACTTTGTGAATTGAAGTTTTTAATCATTATTTTCCTCCTTTCTGCCCAGGCTTTCAAAAACAAACAAACAAACAAACAAAAAAAACCCAACCACCCCACGGTTTTGTCAAAAGTCATCATGGAATTGCTGGGGCTAAAATGGCTGCCAAAGGGAGGGAACTTTCAGCTGTGACTTAATGGGACCCTCATTGCTTCATGTAAAACATGGATGAGGTAACTGAGAGAATGGTGGACAGTGTCATTAAAAGACCTTTTAAACCTTGTCATGTGACAAGATGGGTGGCAAACAAATTTTATAAATAGATAAGTAGGTAGGTAGGTAGGTGATGGAGGGATGGATTTAATTTAATTTAATTTATTAGATTTATAGGCCGCCCAATCCCGGAGGACTCCGGGCGGCTTACACAGAACAAGAAAGGAAAACAAACAAAATAAAATGGATGGATGGATAGAGAGACAGACAGACAGACACAGACTCAGAGACACAGACAGAGATAGATAGGTGATAGATAGACAGAGATAGACATAGACAGACAGATTGATAGACAGACAGACATAGATAGGAGAGAGAGAAAATAGATAAATAGATAGATAGATGATAGATAGATAGATAGATAGATAGATAGATAGATAGATAGATAGATAGATGGATGGATGGATGGATGGATGGATGGATGGATGGATGGATGGATGGATTGATGGATGGTTGGATGGACAGATACAGACACAGACACAGACAGACAGAGATAGGTCATAGATATAGATCGATGATAGATAATAGATAGACATAGATAGAAGATAGATAGATAGATAGATAGATAGATAGATAGATAGATAGATAGATAGATATATTGATAGAGATGATAGGGATAGATAGATAGATAGATAGATAGATAGATAGATAGATAGATAGATAGATAGATAGATAGACAGACAGACAGACAGACAGACAGACAGACAGACAGACAGAGACAGGTCATAGATAGATATAGATAGATTATAGATAATAGATAATAGATAGATAATAAATAGATATAGATAGAAGATAGCTGGCTGGCTGCTGGCTGGCTGGCTGGATAGATGGATGGATGGATGGATGGATGGATGGATGGATGGATGGATGGATGGATGGATGGATGGATGGATAGATGGATAGATGGATAGATGGATAGATGGATAGATAGATAGATAGATATGATATGATATAAGATAGATAGATAGATAGACAGACAGACAGACAGACAGACAGACAGACAGACAGACAGACAGACAGACAGACAGACAGACAGACAGACAGATAATGTGGATGGATTGGATAGGATTCAATAGGATAGGATAGGATAGGCAGGCAGGAAGGCAGACACACAGACAGATAATAGAGAGATGATGAGCACAAACTAACTCCAGCAGGTTGGTAGATGATACATACTAATAAAGAAGAATATTTGTAGCTCAGGGTTGACATGAGGCCTCCTTGGTGCTCTCTGAGTTTGCTTGTTTTCTTGTTGTTCAAGGTTGCGCTCAGCATCTTACAGACATGTCAGTGGCCAACTAAGGTCATCCCTTCAGTGTTGAAGTTGCTACTTAATTTGGTAGGAAACCAATATTTGCAAGAAAACCAACAAGCTCAGAGAGCACCAAGGGCAATATAGCTCTCCGCTTTCCAGTGTGGTAGGAATCACATTTTAAACCTACATTTTTATTATTATTTCTCTGCATAGGCTCAAGGTTACCAAATGAAGGCAAGGGAAGATCTCTTTGGAAACCCTTTTCTTAATAGTTGCAGCAGCATTTAAGAAGGAGCGAGAGACAGCCACTCATCAGAAACATGTGAGCTTCAGAAGGAAATTACTATCTGACTTTTGGCCATGACATTTTAGAGCAAGGATTGAGTGCCCACATACACATATGCACACCAGTGGTGGGTTTCAAAAATTGTTCGAACCTACTCTGTGGGTGGGGCCTCCTTTGTGGGAGTGGCTTGCCGCCCATATGACCGGATGGGAGTGGCTTGCCGCCCATGTGACCGGATATGAAGATGCCGACGACACTTGTCAGAACCACCTTAAATTACCTCACACACAGCACTGGCATGCATAAGAATAGGATGTAAACTTGTTTTTTAAAAGGCATCTTTGGTTTGCGTTAAAACAACTTCAACACACGCAATGTTCTGATTGCACCACAAATGCAGTAGTCATCCTTACCTTTCACAGAGGCCCTGAGTTTTATAAATAGGAGCATGATAGTGTAGAATAATCATATCCAAGGACCAGTGGTGGGTTTCAAAAAAGTTTGGAACCTCTTCTGTAGGTGTGGCCTGCTTTCCGGGTCCACTGGTGGAACCTCTTCTAACCGGTTCGGTAGATTTGACGAACTGGTTCTACCGAATAGGTGCAAAGTGGTAGGAACCCACCTCTGACATGGTCCTGTCCACCATTAAATCATCCAAGCAGCCTCCATGTTTCCAGTGTCTTTCTCCCCACTTGGAACTGAACCCAGATGGACATTTCTTCCAACAAAGGAAAAGCAAGAAATAATTAAGTGCCTTCTGCTTCTTCGCCTTCCTTCGGCATTAGTCAGTACCAAGTAAGAGAAGAAGATGCTATGCTAAGCATTAGTGATCCTAATGTTCGCCCAGCAGATGGTTTGGCTCAAGGAGAAGCTGTGGACAGCTGGAGAACGAAATGATACAAATGCCTCCCCAGGCTCTTAATTACCACATTGAGTCAATGCTTCTAAAAAACATCATCTCACAGGGCGTACAAGACCCAAGCTCAGTGTGGTGGGATGGGACATATGTGGACACTTTGTTTTCCTTAAACTTTCTGTCCGTGGGCATGCTGCCACTCCACGAAACAGAGAGAGCACCACACACACACAAAATAAATACTGTGTCAGGCCTGCAGTCATCTTTTCTTTTGGATCTTTGGCCTGCCACACTTTCTATCATTCTACTCTGCCTTTTCTATTGTGGGGAAATGAGAGGAGGGATTGTACGGAGCTGGGTGATATGTAGCCATAACAACATTCTTTCTAGAAAGCCAAGGTCATCCTTTGTCTCTGCACCTCTGCACCTGACCAGAACTGGATGGGTGGAACTGCCAGCATGGCAGTGGGAGATTGGACCGTGTGATGGACTTGTGGGTGGGGTGGGGGCAAGATCTTGAACTTTCAACTGGGTGGGGAAAACCGGGAAGCTTTCAGATTCAGATTTTTCCCAGATGTGCCAACATGGCTCTCTTAATAAATTGGAACTGTGAGCAATACTTTGCCTTGGACTCTGATTTAATTATGGATGCTATTTGGAACCCTGACATACTACTTCTCTTAATTTCAGCGGGGATCTGAAATTTAATCCCACTGTGTCAAACTTTAAAAGTCGCTGAGCTTTGACATGACTTAAAGGGAAACTACATTTTAGGAGACGCATAAAATGTTTTGCAACCCATAACACAGGACAGTGATGGGACTCTGTCCTTGTTGGATGTTTTCAAATAAAGAGTGAATGGCCATCTGTTTAGGATGGTTAGTTTGGATTCCTGCATAGAACAGGGGCTTCGTGTTGCTGGTTTTAAGTCCTCCTCTCTACCTTGAATAGGTAGGAGTTGGTAACTCTGCTTGCTTCCTGTGTACCTGAGGACATCTATTTCTTTCTGTCAACTACCAGAAATCGCCAGAGGTTCGTGGCATGTAAATATAAAGCTGTCATTTAGATTCTCACAAATGCTTCGGAAATAGGTGAGATCAATGCCCGGAAAATTTTAAACATGAATTTTATTCAGCAGGGGTTTTATTTTTTTTAACTTGATGAAGTCATCCCATTCTATCTCACTAAATCTGGTTCAAGAATAGTATGTTAGTTGAGTCAGCTACCAAAGGTTGGATAGTGGTAGTTCAAGCAGGAATAACACAGGCTCTATTGGGAGCCGACTAGAATGGTTTCAGTTGGGTGGTCATACAAATATTTTAAATAAATAGATATTAATCCAAAAATGGTATTGATTTTTTTTTAAATTTGTAGTCATTTAAACTAATTTTTATGTGTTTTACCCTGCCTTTTTATTTTTATAACTAACTCAAGGCAGCTAACAATACCTAATATTATTTCCTAATATTATGTTAGATAGATGATAGATAGATAGATAGATAGATAGATAGATAGATAGATAGATAGATAGATAGATAGATAGATAGATAGATAGATGATAGGGAGGGAGGGAGGTAGGCAGGCGGGGAGAGAGAGAGAGAGAGAAAGAGAGAGAGAGAGAGAGAGAGGTCATAGATAGATATAGATAGATGATAGCTGGGTAGGTAGGATAGGTAGGATAGGTAGGTAGGTAGGCAGGCAGGCAGGCAGGCAGGTAGGTAGACAAGTAGATAGAGAGATAGGTCATAGAGAGATATAAATAGATGATATCTGGATACATAGATGGATAGATAGATATATGGATAGGTAGGTAGGTAGGTAGGTGGGTAGCTAGCTAGGTAGGTAGGTAGGTAGGTAGGTAGGCAGGCAGGCAGGCAGGCAGGCAGGCAGACAGACAGACAGACAGACAGACAGAGATAGGTCATAGATAGATATTGATAGATGATAGCTGGATACATGGATAGATAGGTAGGTAGGTAGGTAGGTAGGTAGGTAGGTAGGTAGGCAGGCAGGCAGGCAGGCAGGCAGACAGACAGACAGACAGACAGACAGAGATAGGTCATAGATAGATATTGATAGATGATAGCTGGATACATGGATAGATAGGTAGGTAGGTAGGTAGGTAGGTAGGTAGGTAGGTAGGTAGGTAGGCAGGCAGGCAGGCAGGCAGGCAGGCAGACAGACAGAAAGACAGACAGACAGACAGGGTAGGTAGGTTAGGTAGTTAGAAAGAGAGAGGGAGGGAGGGGGAGAGGGGGGCTCTAAATGTAGTATGTTGTGCTTGTTTGATTGGCCTAGTTACACAAGCTGTAAGCTACATGTATAAACTCTGACCCCCCCCACCCCCCAAATCTCTTCATTTATTCATTAGATTTTCATTTTTCTTTTATTACTTTATCTCAGGGCAGCAAACATATCAAACTCTCCTTCCTCCTCCTGTCTTCTCCACATGAACAACCTTGTCAGGTGAGTTGGCCTGAGAGAAAGTGACTGCCCTTGTTATGTGAAGACTGGAATCTATCCTTCTGCCTTTCTTTTCAATTTGCTTTCAGAACTTAAGAATGACAGTAACAGACAACTAAATATCCACAAAGAGAGTAAAATTCTCTTGTTTTGAGATCCAGCCTGTGCCAGAACAGAAAATATAAATTAATTCCAAATGTCTATGGAGATTCTCCATCATTCTGGTCATGGTTATCCCAAACTCCAAATCTATCTTGGTTGGAATTACGAAAACAATAGCTTATAACCCGGGGTAGCCCAGGTATGTATTTATCCCAATGCTGTATTAGAGGGTGCCCCCTTGTGGAGTACTTCGAAGCTGTTTCCATGGCAACTCCACTGTGCTGTACAGTAGAAGCCATTTTAAGGCGCAACAGGCTGTATCTTAACAGAACTTGAATCCAAAATGCACACTATCACTGTCAAAGGTACTGTGACTTGTCCCTATTGATATAATTCAGTCCTTTTCATTTCAGTGGCCCAGGCATTCGGGAGTTATGCTGGAACACACACTCACATGGACACACAAACACACCAAGAATTTTTTTTCCAGTGAGTAAGTCATCCGTGTACCAAGTTTGGTTGAAATTGCTCAAGGCGTTCCAGAGTTATGCTGGAACACACACACAAACACACACAAACACACACACACACCACAACCCTATATACGATAGATAGATAGATAGATAGATAGATAGATAGATAGATAGATAGATAGATAGATAGATAGATAGAGATAGAGAGAGAGGGGGGGATAGAGGGATAGAGATAGAGATAGAGATAGAGAGAAAGATAGATTGATAGATAGATAAATAGATAGATAGAGATAGAGATAGAGATAGAGATAGAGATAGAGATAGATAGAGATAGAGATAGAGATAGAGATAGAGATAGAGATAGAGATATATAGAGAGATTGATAGATAGATAAATAGATAGATAGATAGATAGATAGATAGATAGATAGATAGATAGAGATAGAGATAGAGATAGAGATAGAGATAGAGATAGAGATAGAGATAGAGATAGAGATAGAGAGATAGAGATAGAGATAGAGATAGAGATAGAGATAGAGATAGAGATAGAGATAGAGATAGAGAGAGATAGAGATAGAGATAGAGATAGAGATAGAGATATATAGAGAGATTGATAGATAGATAAATAGATAGATAGATAGATAGATAGATAGATAGATAGATAGAGATAGAGATAGAGATAGAGATAGAGATAGAGATAGAGATAGAGATAGAGAGATAGAGATAGAGATAGAGATAGAGATAGAGATAGAGATAGAGATAGAGATAGAGAGATAGAGATGGAGATGGAGATGGAGATAGAGAGATAGAGATAGAGATAGAGATAGAGATAGAGATAGAGATAGAGATAGAGATAGAGATTAATGTTTCATGGATCAAAATCCAGGCTTCTTCTTCATTCAGGCCTTGAGAATGAAGTCTTCTTGATATGCCTTATGAGTCAAGTATTTTGAAATTTTGAATGTGCTGCCACCACTAACCTCTATGACAAACTATGACAGTTGGATGAAGGTAGGACAAAAGGCAATGGATGGAAACTAATTGAGGAAAGAACCAACCTAGAACTAGACAGAAACTCGCTGATAGTGAGAACAGTTCATCAGTGGAATGGCTTGCCTTCAAAAGTTGTGGGTAGTTCAAAGCTGAAAATTTTACAGAAGAGACTGGAAAGACATTCGATGAGTTGGGTTGGACTACAAGACCTTCAATGTCCCTTCCAACTTAGTTATTCTGTTATTATGATATGACTTTGTAGATGGCCCATCACCAGAGGTAGCATTCAGCCGGTTCGGTCCGGTTCGCTCAAACCGGTAACGGAAATTGTGGGTGGCCCTGCCCGCCCATCCCAGCTTTATGCCGTCCTATTTAGGCACATGTTTGAGGCCAGGCGCATGAGTGGCAGGCAGGCAAATGAACAAAGTGCATGCACAGAAGGCTGGGAGCATGCGCAGAAGCAGGCAGGCAGGCATGGGGAGAACCGGTAGTAACAAAATGTGAAACCCACCGCTGCTCATCACCCACACCCAAATATTATTAGGTTGGACATTTCAGTGAATATTTAGATTCTGGCAGTGGAAAATGGAGATTTATTCAAAGCACCAGAAGGTAGGAGTGGAAAAATGGATGGAAACCAAAGAAAGAGAGAAGCAGACTAAACCTCGGGAGAAATTTCTTAATAGTGAGAAAAATGAACCAGTGAAATGGCTTACCTCCAGAAGTTGTTGTAGAAGCTTTTATCACTGGAGTTTTTTTAAAAAGAGATTGGACAGACAGATGCCTGGAATTATATGGGGATCTCCTGTTTGAGCAAGCGGTTAGACTAGAAGACCTCCAAGACCCCTTCCAACTCTGCTATTCTATTCTTTTTAGACAAGTCTGTTGGAAGAAATGTCTATCTGGGTTCAGTTCCAAGTGGGCGGGGGAAAGAACACTGGATTCATGGAAGTTGCTTGGAAAGAAGGTTTATTGGTGATGGACAGGACCACATGGTTTGAAGTCCAGGGGGGGGGGAAGGGATGCCGAGAATGCCCTGGTTTTATGCCCTCTCTGGGCTTTTGCATTTGAGCTTTTATTCTGATTTGCTGTCAAACTCCCATGGCGCCATTCAGGGTTAACTTTATAGGTTGTCTGTATCCCAAGCTTGGTTGACTCTTACTGGGTGATGATGTAATGAAAGAGCATTGAGTAATTCCTCCTCTGGCTCTTCCTGAAGGAGGTAGATGTGAATTATGTAGAATAGAATGGTTCAGGCTTTTATGGCCCATTGACAAAGGTGGGAGGGGTTGAGTTTCTGCCTCCTTTTTAGGGGGAATACTTTTTTTTTAGGATTTTATTTATGATTTATAGGCTGCCCTTTTCCCTGAGGGGACTCAGGGCGGCTTACAATACATGGGAAGGGGGGTGCAACACAAAAAACATAAGACAGTGCATAAATAAAAATAAAACAATAAAACACAACTTTCATTCAACATTCGGGTGGGGCGAATCAGAATCTTATCCCCAGGCCTGACGGGATAGCCAGATCCTAAGGGCTGTGCGGAAGGTCTGGACAGTGGTGAGGGTGCGAATCTCCACGGGGAGGTCGTTCCAAAGGGTCGGAGCTGCTACTGAGAAGGCTCTCCTCCGCGTAGTCGCCAGTCGGCACTGACTGGCGGATGGAACTCGGAGGAGGCCTAATCTGTGCGATCCAATCGGTCGAAGGGAGGTAATCGGCAGGAGGCAGTCTCTCAAGTCTGTCCTTTACTCTGTCCTTTTAATATTTCCTAAAATATTCATTTTCCTAGGGGAGAGGTGGGTGCCAATTTCCTACAAGTCTGAGCAAAATCTGGGGCTGCAGATCAATTGAAGCAATTTCCTCCATTCTGAGGATTGGTGGCGGGGGAAACAAATAAGCAGTGGAATACATAGATATATATTTGTGTTGTGGCCCGGCAGGAGCCGTTGGAGCTGCCACCAGACTCCGACAGCGAGGGGCCCTATGAGTCGGCCCTGGAGGATGTGGAGGACCCTGGACAGGGTTCCGACTCCAAGCAGGTGCAGAGAGATTGGTTGGCCACCAGGTGGCGCCTGAGCCTTAGATCAGTTGGGAGAAGACAAGAGAGAGTGATCCAGAAACCAACTGTGAGTTGTTCCGGGATGCACGCCATCGAAGGGCTACTGGCGTCAAGAACAACTACGTAATTACAGGAGGTAATTACATTCAGCTGATGGTCATTAAGCTCCTCTCCAGACTATAAAAGAGACTGCTTGTGCCACGCCCTTCTTGCAGAAGTCAACGTTTGGGACTAAAGAGAAACGAACTTGGCAGGCTGGCTTTCTGCCAGAGTTTGTTTGCATTGCTGCCAAGGTTTGTCAGACTTGCTGCCAAGGTCCTTATCTGTTTGTTTATTTGGCTTTCAGCCACCGAGAGTCTGGTCTTGCTAATTAAAGGACATTCCATTTTACACTTTTTCTCGGCTTTCGTTACTGGATGGAGGAGGGGGGTCAGAACATATTTACATGCACAATCCCCCTCCCAAGTTACAACTTGAAGCAGCATCAACAAAGATTAGAATTGGGAAGAAAAAGTTTGCAGGGAAGAAAAAATCTGTCTAAACAACATGCAGGGTAGCCACAGTTTATAAAGAATTTGGGTCATACTTTTCCTCACTGGCATAAGCCTATTTTTTTTGACAAACAATGAGAGATAATAAGGGGAGCCTTTAATCAAATATAAAAAGGCCCAATTAGTTTGCCAAGTTTGTGTTGGATGACCCCAATTAATCAGGGGTTTCATACACAATATTTTTCAGCACGTGCTTAGCTGCAAGAGAGAGCTCCTAGGTTGGATACAGCTTATTTTATTGGAAACAAAAAACAAAAAAATGTCCACTTGGAAAATGACAAATTTTAATTTCCAGAAGCTGCTGGATCTCACATTCTTTTTTTGGCATGGACCTGATCCAATTTTTGGATTGTTTCTCTCATTTCAGTACATTGTTCTTCAGATCCTCCCAGAAGCCACGTAGAGCTTCGTAGAAAAGTTTTGATCAGAGTTTAACAGAATAACAAAATAGAATAACAGAGTTGGGAGGGAACTTGGAGATCTTCTAGTCTACTTCAATCCCTGTATCATTTCAGTTCAATCTTTTCTTCAAAACCTCCAGTGATGGAGCATCTACAACTTCTGAAGGCAAGTTGTTCCACTGTTTAATTGTTCTCACTGTCAAGAAATTTCTCCTTATTTCTAGGTTGAATCTCTCCTTGATCAGTTTCCATCCATAGCTTCATGTCTGGCCTTCAGGTGCTTTGGAGAATGACTCCCTCTTCTTTGTGGAAGCCCCTGAGATATTGCAAGGCTGTTATCATGTCATCCCTAGTCAACAAGCAACAGAATTTCATTTTTAATGTGAGCTGGTGTGCTCATAGTTTAAAAAATGACAATAAAATTATCTTATCCTGTCCCATCCCATCCCACCTTACACCACCCCACCTTATCCTATCCTATCCATCCTATCCTATCCTACTTTACCTTACCTTACCTTATCTTATCTTACCATATTCAATCTAGAATATTGGATAACAAATGTTATCCAATATCTTCTTTAAAACTTCCAGGGTTGGAGCACTTACAACTTCTGGAGGCAAGTTATTCCACTGATTAATTGTTCTATATGTCAGGAAATTTCTCCTTAGTCCTAGCTTGCTTCTCTCCTTGATTAGTTTCCACCCATTGCTTCTTGTTCTACCCTCAGGTACTTTGGGGAATAGCTTGACTCCCTCTTCTTTGTGGAAGCCCCTGAGATATTGGAACCCTGCTATCATGTCTCCGCTAGTCCTTCTTTCCATTAAACTAGACATACCAAGTTCCTGCAACCATTCTTCATATGTTTTAGCTTCCAGTCCCCCAATCCTCTTTGTTGCTCTTCTCTGCCCTCTTTCTAGAGTCTCAACATATTTTTATATCATGGCAACCGAAACTGGATGCAGGATTCCAAGTGTGGCCTTACCAAGGCATTATAAAATGGTGTCAACACTTCACATGTTAATCTTCATTAGACTTCCTTCTTGTTTTTGTTTGTTTGTTTGTTTAACTAGAGTAAAATTTAAGAGTGGTGTAATTGTTCATCTTTATGTGCCTTTAAACCGAGAGCAAAAAAGGAACCCATGTAGCTTTCTTGTCAGTGACATGAGTTATTGCTTATTGCCTTCTTTCAGATGTTTAAAAATTCAGTCTATTCAACAGCCCTGTTATGTCCTGATAACCCTTCAACTATGTATTACTCCCATTTACCCTTACTTTGTTGATTTACAAACATTTGTATGCCACCAGTTCTCAGAATTCTAGATGGCTTGCAGCAGACGCAATAAAATACCCATAATATATTCAGAAAAGTAAATCCCATTAAAAACCAATAAATACCATCCATTAAAAAAAAAACCAGGCAGATCTGAACATTAACTCCGGAAGGCAATTGTTTGAATCGTTTTTGTAAACCATCATCAGTATAGAGATGCCTCTGTTCTCAGGAGGCAAACGATTCCAGAGAGATACTTGCAAAGCATTTCATTCTCTGTTAGTTTTCTGAACTTCCCTCAAGATGACAAATCACTTCCAGGGTGCAAGACAGATGGGAAGCAAGCAAACTTCCAAATTTAGACCCTGCTTGGATAATCACTATTATCCCAAAGAGTACATTGCTTTATTTTTCATTGCATCTTCAGCCAAGATTATATGCTCCTATTATGGAACCGTAGCATAGCCCTCCCCTCTTGTATCTCTATGTTCTCGTCTGTATCTCATTCTCATGCTTTACGTCTGTGATGGCGAACCTTGGGACACCTGTGGCACACAGGTGGCATGTAGAGCCCTCTCTGCAGGCATGTGAGCTGTCGCCCCAGCTCAGCTCCACCATGCCTCCCATTGGCCAGCTGATTTTTTGGGTCTCTACCACGCATGTGTGGGAAGCAGGGTGCATGCGAGAGACATATGCATATTCCATTCCATTCCATTTATTAGACTTGTATGCCGTCCTATTCCCAGAGGGACTCAGGGCGGCGAACAGACATATGGGGGAGGGGGGATACAAAAACAACGGAACAAGACAGGATACAAAGACAAGTTAAAACCACACAACAATCAGCAAATCGAGTGAGGCTGGGAACTCATCAGCCCCGGGCCTGCCGGAACAGCCAGGTCTTAACGGCTTTGCGGAAAGCCTGAAGGGTGGTGAGGGTCTGAATCTCCACGAGGAGATCATTCCAAAGGGCTGGAGCAGCCACAGAAAAGGCCCTCCCCCGGGGAGTTGCCAGTCGACATTGGCTGGCTGATGGTATCCGGAGGAGGCCTAATCTGTGGGATCTAATTGGTCGAAGGGAGGTAATTGGCAGGAGGCGGTCTCTCAAGTACCCAGGTCCGATACCATGTAGGGCTTTAAAAGTAACGACTAGCACCTTGAAACGTGTCCGGAGTCTAATAGGCAGCCAGTGCAGCTCATGGAGGATAGGTGTAACATGAGTGTACCAGGGTGCACCCACAATTGCTCGCGTGGCTGCATTCTGGACAAGCTGACGTCTCCGAATGCTCTTCAAGGGCTGCCATATGTAGAGCGCATTACAGTAGTCCAGTCTTGAGGTCACAAGGGCGTGAGTGACTGTTCTGAAGGCCTCCCAATTGGTGCACCAGGCAAACCTGGGCAAATGTCCCCCTGGTCACAGCCGACGAATGGTGTTCTAAAGTCAGCTGTGGGTCCAGGAGGACTCCCATACACACAGAGAGAAAGGGAGAGAGAGAAAGAGAGAGAAAGAAAAAAAGAGGGAGGGAGGAAGAGGGGGGAGAGATAGAGAAAGAAAAAGAGAGGGAGGGAGGGAGAAAAAGAGAGAGAAAGGGGGAGTGGGACAGGGAGAGAAAGAGAGACTGTTCCAATGATAGCATCCAAAACCGATCTCTAGTATCAATTTATTGGGATGTATGACTCCGAGGGCAATTGACATTTAGTATATTTCTCTCTGTATTTCAATTAATCAAAAACACTTGTGACCAATTAATTTCACTCAATCTGTTAAAACAAAATATGAAGCACAAGAGGTCTCCATCTGTTTTGTTTTCTTTCTTAAACAAAACAAAACAAATGAGTGCCAGCATTTATTTGTGTATTGATTTATTCTCCATTGATGAAGCTTCTGGGTGATAATGACTTTTATTTGAAGGAAATAAAACTATCTGGACTCGGATGGAGATTGTGTTGACGGTGCTAAAGGTATCTACCTTTTCTGGCCATTTCCAAACTTCCCTCAAAACATTTGCCTGTCTCCCAGAGTTTGCCCAAATTCAGGTTCATTGCATAGGTGGCAATTATCTAACCAACACATTCTTTGCCATTTGCCTTGCATCTTCATCCCCAACATCAGGGTCTTCTCCAAGGAGTCCTCTCATTGGATGGCCAAAGTCTTTGAGTTTCAACTTCAGGATCCTTCCTTCCAAAAGACAGTCAGGGTTGATGTCAGCGTTCCAAATACCATGCAGAATTAAATCAGAGTTGAAGGCAAAACTATGCTTAAAGTTCCTATTTAATAAGACAGGCATGTTGGCATCGTGCTGTGGGATTCCAACTCTGGAAGTTACATCAGAATCCCACCCAGTTAAAAGTTCATGATCTTGTCCCCACACTCACAATCCATCATATGGTCCAATCTTCTTCTTCCGCGCTGGCGTCTCCACCCAGCTGCTTCCACTCAGGTGTGAAAGTGTGGAGACAAAGGATGACCTTGGCTTCTAGTAAAGAATGAAAAACAATACATTCCACAATCTCACTCCTGTCTATTCCCCCCTCCCATCAACTATACTATTGAAACAGCATAATGAAATAAGCGAAAGTGTGGCAGGCCAAAATTCTAAAAGGAATATAATTGCAGGCCTGACAGGCGGCCTCTCCTCAGAAGAAAAACGTTTCCTGAAAAGAGAATAACATAAAAGTTAACATATAAAAATTAACCCCCTACTTCCCCCCCCCCAGGGGACCCTTTGGCTTATCGGGAAACCTCTCGTGGAATTGTTCTTCTAACATTTCCACTTTTAAGTTCCAACTTTTCACCCAAGTGGCTTCAGACAAAGGGTAACCCTTCCATTGCACTAAATACTGTAGCAATAGCAATAGCAGTTAGACTTATATACCGCTTCCTAGGGCTTTCAGCCCTCTCTAAGCGGTTTACAGAGTCAGCATATCGCCCCCACAGTCTGGGTCCTCATTTCACCCACCTCGGAAGGATGGAAGGCTGAGTCAACCTTGAGCCGGTGAGATTAGAACCGCTGAACTGCAGATAACAGTCAGCTGAAGTGGCCTGCAGTACTGCATTCTAGCCACTGTGCCACCTCGGCTCTAATAGGGCTGTAAGCGACCCCTATTCAACCTAGAGTCTACAATCTTTTCCACCTCAGATTGTGTTTCCCCTTCTATCACTATATATGGTGTTTCCCCTTCTATCTCTTTTAGGATTGATTGATTGGATCTCTTTGCAGTCCAATTGTCCCCCAAGAGTCTTTTCCAGCACCACCATTTGAAAGCATCAATTCTTCAGTGCTCACCCTTCCTTGTGGTCCAACTCTCACAGCCATGCATTGCTACTAGGAAAAGCGGAGCTTTCACTATGCAAACTGTCAGATCATCCAGGAAGCACGCAGAAGTAACTGATTCAGCAGGATTCAAGTAACTTCTCTTTATATACAATATAACACATGAAGTAAATATACAATACCAAAAACAGGTTTTTCCAATGTGGTAGTAAATACAAGCAAAACACAGGCAGAGGAGAGAACAGTTTCAGTTCAGAGCAGCAGACTAGTTTTGAGCTCAGCACAGACTCAGAGCTACAGAGCTAAGCCACGCCCAGGCTCCCAGCTGTCTCCAGAAAAAAAAACTGTTTCAGTTTCCAAACAGCCCCCATTGGCTGACTTAGTTGCTATGCCTATTCATTGGCTGACCTTGTGACCATGTCTCTGCCAAGTCATGAACTCTCATACTCAAACCTTTGTTGGCAAGCTGATGTCTTTTTCATATGCTATGGAGCAGTGTATAACTGAAGTGATAAGTCAAAGACTTCTCAGAAGATCAAGAGAGTGTTATTGTTGTTCAATCACTAAGCCATATCTGATTCTTCACAAACCCATGGAACACAGCACACCAGGCCCAGAGGTGGGTTCCTACCAGTTCCCACCAGTTGCGCCAAATAGGTAGTAATTTGGCCTGCCATGCCCTTGAACTGGTTATCTCGGTGCCACCATAGGTGCTGCCATCTTGTTTTTGGATTCTGAGCATGCGCAGAAGCTTTTTTTAAAACTGGGTATGCATGTGTAGCATGAATGAAGCACACATATGAAGCATGTCCCTGAGCAAATAGGCAATAGCAGCAACCACAGCCCACCCGTGACCAGGCCCCCATGTCATCCATCATCTGCTCGATTTTACTCAAATTTATGTTCATTGCATTGATGGCACTGTTTAACCATCTCATCCTCTGCTGTCCCCTTCTCCTTGTTGGTTCCCATACTGGGAGTCGAACTCAGGCCACCTGGGTGAAGACCAGGAATCCTAGCCACTAGAACTGGAAGCCATCTTTTGCATTGGGGACTTCAGGCCTGTCACAATTAATACTGTGGGAAAATGGGAGGGGGGAATCATATGGTGTATGCGAGATATATAGTGTAAATAGCATTCCTTTCTCAGGGAGTCAAGGACATCTTGCCCTGCACCTGGAGTGGTGGGACTGGGAGGCATCTCCAGTTGGGATGGTGCTTGGACCATGTGACGGACATGTGAGTACTGGACAGGGACTTGAACTTTCAATTGGGCACATCTGGGAAAACCCGAATCTGAAAGCTTCCAGGTTTTCCCCAGCCAATTGAAAGTGTTCACTCACATTTGTGAACCAGTAGAGAAAGTAAGTGAATACCACCCCTAAGGCTTACTCATCGTTCATTGTTTGTTGCCAGCAGTTCAATCCTGACTGGCTCAAGGTTTGGCTTGGCCTTCCATCTTTCCAAGGTCGGTAAAATGAGGACTCAAGATTGTTTGGGGCAATAGGCTGACTGGAAAGACACTGGAAAAAATGGAGGCTGATTGGAAATATGGTTTAATGAGATGCTGGGCTTGTGGATCAGAAAAGTCGGCAGTTCGAATCCCTAGCGCTGCGTAATGGAGTGAGCTCCCATTACTAGCCCCAGCTTCTCCCATCCTAGCAGTTCGAAAGGACATAAAAATGCAAGTAGAAAAATAGGGACCACCAGTGGAGAAAGTAAGTGAATACCACCCCTAAGGCTTACTCATCATTCATTGTTTGCTGCCAGCAGTTCAATCCTGACTGGCTCAAGGTTGGCTTGGCCTTCCATCTTTCCAAGGTCGGTAAAATGAGGACTCAGATTGTTTGGGGCAATAGGCTGACTGGAAAGACACTGGAAAAAATGGAGGCTGATTGGAAATATGGTTTAATGAGATGCTGGGCTTGTGGATCAGGAAAGTCGGCAGTTCGAATCCCTAGCGCTGCGTAACGGAGTGAGCTCCCATTACTTGCCCCAGCTTCTGCCATCCTAGCAGTTCGAAAGGACATAAAAATGCAAGTAGAAAAATAGGGAACACCTTTGGTGGGAAGGGAACAGCGTTCTGTGTGCCTTCGGCGTTTAGTCAGCCACATGACCATGGAGATGTCTTCGCACAGTGCTCGCTCTTTTGGCTTTGAAAAGGAGATGAGCACCAGCCCCTAGAGTCGGGAACGATGAGCACATATGTACGAGAGGAACCTTTACCCTTTAGGAGGGTGCTGACTTTCTGCACTCCCTTCCTACAGCATGCTGATTAGGAGACAAACTTGAGAAACCAAAGTTTCAGAGGGTTGAATGGAGAGGCGGGCGGGCCAAAATCAAGTTGATGCATTTACTCCTTTAGATTGCTAATATGCTCACAGTTAATGCAGGCCTGCAGCTATGATAACTTCCCGAGTAGTTATTGTCCGTCGGCAGAGACCGCTGCATAAAAATCAATTTCGGGTGGTGTTTTTTTTTTTTTTTACAACTTCTCTTCCTTCCTTTCTTCACTCAATTACCTTATTGACCTGCAAATGAATGCACTTATTTACAAAAAAAAAAAAAAAAGAAAGAAAAAGGGGGGAAAAAAACACCCAGGAGGAAATGTGCTGTTTTCTCTTTTTGTGTATAATTTGGGAGCGGCGGAATAAAACCAAAGCAGAAATCTGACTTCTTTCGCTGATCCCTGCCACTAACTCATCAGAAAAAAAATAGATGCCCCCATCTGCCCTCTTTCCGAACGATGGAAATGCGGCAGGAAGGCAGACCTTCATCAGCAGACAATGAGCTCGTGTCGCCCTTTGTGGTCGTTTGGGGTTCTTGCCTGTTTTGTTTTACGTTGAAGCTGCAGTCGGGTTCAAAACGATAGGCAGTGTTCTAATGCCCCGATTGAGCAAATCAGCTCTTTCCAGAGCAATTAACTCAATCCTGTCTGCCAGAGACACGCCATTGCGGATGACCCAGGCGTTCGACGTGGCCATTTTTGAAACTTGGCAAAAAAGAAATTGCTAGGGAGAGCTAGGTTCTGAATTATTTCTCCCCCTCCTAAAGCTTTATTTATTTTTCTAAGAAAAGAAATGACTGAAATTCCCTTCGTCGGTTTGATCATTGCCCATGGCTATGGCTGAACCAGGGGAGAAAATCAACTAACACCCCCTTTCTACTTCCCCATGATTCTGCATCCTCGACTGAAGATGAGGAGGTCAGAATGGATTGACTTTGAGTACTTAAAGGTGCCGTCCCTCACAGCGACCGAGGGGAGAACAGGTCACACACAGAGCAGAACACAGAACATTGAATAATAGTCTTGGCGGGGACGTTGGAGGTCTTCTAGTCCAACCCCTTGCATGGTGTGGCCTTTTGACTGCCAGCTCCTCCAGCAGCCAAATCAGAGGAGAAGGAAGGGGTGTGGGAGTCAGGGTTAGCATCAAGGCAACCTGAGAGCTCAGAGGGGGGAGAGGGAATGGAGCTGGCCGAGAGAGAGAGAGAGAGAGAGAGAGAGAGAGAGAGAGAGAGAGAGAGAGAGAGAGAGGCAGAGGCAGAGCCTGGGCCATCTGTCAGCCCTCCGATAGAGAGTCAACAGCCCCCAGGTCTGGAGGTAGCTGATGAGGAAGAAGAGGAACAGCTGAATCCACTGCATGATGCATGGATGCACAGAAGGCAGAGGAGAGGAGAGCAGTGGAAATCCATGGGCCAGTCCTTAGGAAGGAAGAGCCACTGCTGCTAGTGAAGCCCCACTCTAGCTCTGGGGATAAAAGGCAGGGGTCTGAGATGAATAGATGTGGCAGACAACCGTTCAGCTTCCTGTCGGATGGACTTGTTAGCCTGTGGTGAGTTAGAAACTCTTTGCCAGGGCTGCCGATACTCCTAATAAAGGAACCTTTCAGTTCTCTTCAGAGGGCTTGTTGTGTCTGGGAAGCTGGGACGGAACACTCTACCTATGAGATTCTCAGTCATCCAGGTTGTTAGGAATACAATCTAACGGTTAGGTTGGCAATATATAATATAACAATGCTATACCTGTTTCTTTAAATCATACTGTAAAATGTGATTGGTTGCTGTTTTCCTCAATCGGCCATAAGAGGGAGCCAGAATGACTGTTAGTTCTCTCTGTTCATTAGATGCTGGGCTGATCTGATCTGAGTGTTTTTGGAAGCTGGAAGTGCCGTGAGCTATTGTAAGTTTTGCAACTGTTAGTAAACTTTGTGTATCGGACTGATTATATGTTACTGGACTATATTACTTGGATTATCTCTTAACTGAAAGACGTTGATGACTGACTGTCTTATCCGTGTATGACTTGGACTGTTTGATGGACTCTGATACCTCTATTTCCACGAAAGTAAAAGCCTATTTAAACTGCAGTGTCTCTGTATGCTGGTTTGTGTGTTCTCCAACACAACTCTAACAACGCTTCTCTGAACGTACTCGCTCTCCCAACGGGAGCTTCCCTAACACAGGTCATGGTTGTCCCAAAGGTACTTTTTCAAGAGAAAACTGACCTTTACTTAAAAACATCAAATGATGGGGGGGACCCACAACCTCTGAAGGCAAGGCATACCATTGGTGAATTGTTCTCAATGTTATGAAATTTTCAGGGGTGGGATTAAAAAACATTAGCAACCGGTTCTCTGTCTGGTTGTTGTGTGGGCATGGCTATATTTGGCGTGGCCTACACTGTCTCCTGCACCATAGGTGGGGGGGGAGTTTTCACTCTCTCCAGGTTCCAAAGGGTTTCTTTGAGCTTCTGGGAGGGCAAAAAATTTTATTTTGCCAACAATCAACTTTTTTCTCATCCCATTTTATCATACATTCTTTCACCCGTTCTTCTCTTGGAAATTCCAATAAATTATACATTTTAAGAATTATGTGTTTACCATTTGTGAACAATACTATTTCAAGCGCAGTCTTCAAACCCTAAATTCTTTTGCCTACCTTAAATCTTTTTTAACAATTGAAATAAGAGAATTTTATGTCCCTATCCCTCTGCCACCACTTCTTCTCTCGATTTTATTTTACATTTCTCTTAAAAAAATACTAAGAGGTCACAATAAAGTAGTGATTTGTGCAATCCACTTGTCAAATCTGTTCAAGAAAATGGCAGACATTTTGCAAACAAAACTGATTCAAAGGCACTGAGACAGAGGGAAGGAGAAAATATTTACAATTTGGAACTATAAATATCCAAAAGGAAATACTTTCATGGAAATAATCAATGTTCAAAGTTTATGTATAGAGGAACATATATGATTATTTATGGGAAGCAGATCAATCTTTTTTGTGTTATTTTTTTTGCATTAGTTACATTTTTACCAGATAAGTATTTTTAAAGAAGTACATTCCACCTGCTATAATGAGAAAATGTTAATTTATGGTATAAATATTTCTTACACCATACTGGAAATTCAGATATTTCGGGATGTCTATGAATATTTCTTCTCAAAAATCAACCTTGGACTTTTTCCTGAGGGGAAAATTGTACCAATTTTAAAACATGTGGACTTTAAAAAAAACTAGTAATAATTTTCAAATCTTGCCCTTCCCTACCCAATACTTAAAGGTAAAGGTTTCCCTCACACATATGTGCTAGTCATTCCTGATTCTAGGGGATGATGCTCATCTCTGTTTCAAAGCCAAAGAGCCAGCGCTGTCCGAAGATGTCTCCGTGGTCATGTGATTGGCAGGACTAAATGCTGAAGGCGCACGGAATGCTGTTACCTTCCTGCCAAAGGTGGATCCTGTTTTTCTACTTGCATTTTTACATGCTTTCAAACTGCTAGGTTGGCAGAAGCTGGGACAAGTAACGGGAGATCACTCCGGTATGCGGCACTAGGGATCGCCGAACTGCCGATCTTTCTGATCAACAAGCTCAGCATCTTAGCCACTGAGCCACCGCGTCCCATATACTTAGAGATATTTAAAAGCAGGAGTATAAAAATTTGCCTGAAAGAGGCAAACCCAGCTGTAAATAAAAGCCAGTTTTCCTTCTTATCAGGCATAGTTAACTGGCTCTATTGGTGATTAGGCTGTAATGTGATCATAACTCCTCCAATTAGCTTGGAAAAATAAACTAGAAAGTTGTTTGGGGCTACACCAGTTCTCATCTATCTTTTCTAAGTGAGAAGATTTGAGAGGCATCAGAGAAAATTATCTTATCATACATTTAGTGGAAAATAATCCTCTGCTAACAAAACTCTGTACAGTGTTGGAGCAACAGCGTTACACTGGACAATAGAAGTAAAAGATTTAGGTACACCCATAGTTAGGTATTGTGGCCCAGCAGGAGCTGTTGGAGCTGCCACCAGACTCCGACAGCGAGGGGCCCTATGAGTCAGCTCTGGAGGATGTGGAGGACTCTGGACAGGGTTCCGACTCCGAGCAGGGCACAGAGAGACTAGTTGGCCACTAGGTGGCTCCTGAGTCTTGGACCAGTGGGGAGGAGACAAGGGAGAGTGATCCAGAAGCCATCAGTGAGTTGTTCCTGGATTCACGCCATCGAAGAGCTACTAGGCGTCAGGAGCAATTACGCCATTACAGGAGGTGATTGTACTCAGCTGGTGGTCATTAGGCTCCTCTCCAGACTATAAAGGCTACTTGTGCACACGGCCCACTTTGTAGAAGTCAACGCAGGATTGAATGTCAGAGGACAGTACTGTGAGCTTGACAGGCTGGATTGCTGCCAAGCCTTATCTGTGTTTATTGCCTGAGTTTGTCTGAGTTGCTGCCAAGGTCCTTATCTGTTTGTTCTGCTTGGTTTTCAGCCACTGAGGTTTTGGTGTTTTGCTAATTAAAGTACATTCCAGTTAAGCTTGTCTAGCCATTCATTACTGGACGGAGGAGGGGGTCAGAACAGTTAGGAGTGGGATTCAAATAATTTAACAACAGGTTCACACAGGTTCAGGTTTGCTGTCGTGGGAGGCATGGCCCATCCCCATCCTCCAGCTCCACTGCACATGTACACCCCCTACAGTCCGTCCTAGGCATAGTAAACAAAATTGTCTGCTACAATGTCCTACTATCAACGACTACATCAGGTTCAACCTCAATAATACTCAGGCAAACAATAGATACAAACTCAAGTTTAACTACTCCAAACTTGATTGGAGAAAATACGACTTCAGCACCAGAGTGGTCAACTCCTGGAATGCTCTACCTGACTCTGTTGTTACATCCTCAAATCCCCACAGCTTCAACCTTGACCTCTCTACTGTGGACCTCCCCCAATTCTTAAGAGGTCTGTAAAAAGGGGTGTGCATAAGCACACCTGCATGCCTTCTGTCCCTGTCCTACTGTCCCCATTTATTTGTACTCATTTCATTTGTTCATGTCCATGTTTATACATATATACCTGTTATCTTGTACATGTTCGACAAACTAAAGAAAATAAATAAATAAATGTGTGACGAGCCTCCCGCAACAGCCAATCTGACCCTAGACAAACCGGTTGTTAAATTAACCCCCTGCTATGAAATGGGTCCTGGAAACAGAGCAGCTGGCACAAGGGAAAGAGAAGCAGGGAGAAGAAAGAGAGAAAGTGGCCTTCTCCTTCCCTTAAAGTTACAGCTCCATTACCTGTTGTAATATAGTTCCTTGTATAGGTGTGTGTCCCCCATGGCCCAGTTCATCCAGGGCATGCAGAGCCACGCTGAATCACACAGGAGAAAACAAACTCCTAAAACGCCATAACATCCTGATAGTGCATAACATAACATTCTGAGATGTGCCCTACCAATGACGCCCAGGATTTGACCATATATAGACAGAACTTCTCTGAGCAGTAGATTAGAAATTGTACTTTTACAGGCTGTTTTTACTCACATGCTATTGCTCCTCCTGCCTTTGTCCTATCTTAATAAAAGGGGTTACCAGACCCCCAATCTGGGTCGTCGCTCCATCCCGAGAAAGATCGTGTCCTGTCTTTTCTTCACATTGGCCTCATGGACGAACCATGGGAACGTTACAATTACCCATTTCTCCATTGCAGCGCAGTGCCCAGAACCCACTTTGACAGCGGGAGGAGGTAATTTAACAACCGGTTCACTTGAACTGGTGCAAACCGGCTGAATCCAACTACTGTTCATAGTAAATAATGACAAAATGAGCCAAGGGGGTGGCCAGGCAGGTGTGAAGGCCAACAAAATTCTGGGATGCATCACTAGAGGGATCACCAGTAGGAATAAGGAAGTACTAATCCCCCTTGTCTAGAGTTTTATTCAGACCCCATTTGGAAACCTGTGTCCAGTTCTGGAGACCTCACTTAAAAAGAGATATT
Organism: Thamnophis elegans; assembly: GCF_009769535.1. Lineage (NCBI taxonomy): Eukaryota > Metazoa > Chordata > Lepidosauria > Squamata > Natricidae > Thamnophis > Thamnophis elegans. Next base: position 144,993,098 of record NC_045543.1, on the reverse strand, counting down.
GATAAAAGATGGAGCAAATCCAGAGACGGGGAACAGAAATGGCACAAGGTTTGAGTCAGGGGTGAAATATACTTACCTTGGCTACTGGTCCTCAAATGTGAGCGTGCATGCGCAGAGCATCAAAAACAGATGTGATGATGTCTGGACGGGTGGATGGTAGATTAGGTAGAAAGCAGGAAATCATGCAGGAAATCACGCGTCACAGCTGATCATCGGAAATACCGGTTTACCCAAACCAGTAGCATTTTTTATTGGTCCGAACTGGTAGCATTTCACCCCTGGTCTGAGGAACAAAACATATCAAGAGAGAATGGAGAAATGGTATATGAGGAAAGAAGGCAAAGAGATGACATGATGGAAACCTTCACATATGTATATCACAGGTGTGAATAAGGTTCTACAAGCAATATTTTCAATATTAAGCAAAAATGAAGAACGCAGAGACATCACCTCAAACTGTCAGGAAGGAAGTACAAAACCTATGTTAGAAGGTCTCTTCCTCCTCCTCCTCCTCCTCCTCCTCCTCCTCCTCCTCCTCCTCCTCCTCCTCCTTATTTCTTCTTCTTTCTTCTCATCCTCTTTTACCACTCTGGATGGTGAGGAAGATAAGAAAGTATTTTGTATCGGTGTATTACTGTGAATCGGCAAGATTCCGTCTATTGCGTGTAAGAAAATAAAGAACTTTGACTAGATTGTTCCACATTCTTCTTGGACTTAACCTGACATTAGCCTCTCTCTCTATCTCATCTAGTTGATTTTAGGCTCTCTGCTTCATTAGCAAAGAGGTTCACAAGCCTCAAACGTAGCCCCCAGGCTCCTCCAAGACTTGTCACGAAGTTCTAATTTTTAAGATGATTAAAAGGGAAAGTTATCAAGTTACAGGGGGAAGGAGGGTATTAACAGTAATTAAATATTTTATGTGTCATCTAGTTTAAATTCAGTGAGGAAAGATTTAGAGGTTCTGTTCCCCCTTGCCCCGAATGAGCATACACTCTCTAAGTCTCTCTCTAATTTTCCCTAACTCAGCAAACATTATTTTTTTAAATTCGCACCACTGACATCCGAAGCATCTCCACACCTTCCAAAATGGCTTTTTTCTAATCTATTCTATATATATGGGGACACGGTGGCTCAGTGGCTAAGATGCTGAGCTTGTCAATCAGGAAGGTCGGCAGTTCGGCTGTTCGAATCCCTAGTGCCATGTAATGGAATGAGCTCCCATTACTTTTCCCAGCTTCTGCCAACCTAGCAGTTTGAAAGCATGTAAAAATGCAAGTTCAGCGTCTTAGCCTCTGAACCACTGCCCTCTTTTTAATTATTATTTTTTATTTATTAATAATATGTTTATTTATTTTTTATTTTATTTGTTGTTGTTGTTCTTATTGTTGTTTAATACCTCTTATTTTTAATGCTGATCTGTGACTATAATAAAAAATGAATATTATTATTCAGGTAGGAGTCCACAAGCCAAATACCAACCCCTACCTCAAATCTGATCTGCAAATTGCATCTGATTTTTTTCTTCCCATTGTTTTAAATAAAACTTCTGTTTTCATTGGTAACATATTTTTAGGATTATTATTCTTGCGGCTCCATTAAGCATTCCCTACCTTCACTTTAGCCTTTGTTGCAGTGGTGGGATTCAAATTATTTACTACTGGTTCTGTGGGCGTGGCTTGGTGAGCATGGAAGGAGAAGGATACTGCAAAATCCCCAAACCCTCCCCACTCCTGGGGGAAGGATACTGCAAAATCCCCATTCCCTCTCAACTCCTAGGGGAAGGATACTGCAAAATCCCCATTCCCTCTCGACTCATGGGGGAAGGATACTGCAAATCCCCATTCCCTCCCCACTCCTGGGGGAAGGATACTGCAAAATCCACATTCCCTCTCGACTCCTGGGGAAAGGATACTGCAAAATCCCCATTCCATCCCCACTCCACTAACCTACTTTCCAGCTCTGTTCTCCTGTGCAGCCGATCAGCTGGGACTGGGGAGGCAGCAAATAGATTGGGGGTGGGCCAGTCAGAGGCAGTATTTACCGGTTCTTCAAACTACTCAAAATTTCTGCTACTGGTTCGCCAGAACCGGTAAGAACCAGCTGAATGCCACCTCTGCTTTGTTGATATCTTAATGGAAGCCATGAAATGTAACCATGGATCATGTTAAAGGAGACGGTGAAGAAATTACCGACCAATGGATGACTTGGCTTAAAAGACACCTGGGAAGTTCAGTGGGATAAATTTTTAATAAGCAGATGAAGCATTTGGTGATTTACTGATAATCCCTGCACGGGGACCCGGAAGAGGCTAAAAGAACAAAGGTTTATAGTCCCTTTGGAGATATGTTCCATCTACACATCAGCCTACAATTAATGGCCATTTTGACTATGGTTCTCTAGCTGGACTTTGGTGGATTAATTCAGTAAATAAAAGTGACAGAGCTTTATCCCCTGACAGGCTAATGGAAAATAGCTGCACCTGTTATTTGTGAATCATTGTTCACTAGGCCACCTTTTTCTTATCCAGGCTCCAGCTAATAAGAGAAATGATGGCACTGATTGCTTAAATTTCATTATGAGCCCCACAATGATAGTTTGTTGCTTTTGAGGGGGGGGGGTTGCTGTAGGCCACAACCCGGGAGGGAAGCTGGATCAGCTTTTGAAGATCCTCCGGATAGGAGAATAATCAGTGGTTGGGGGCGGGGGGCATTCAAATTAAAACTGATCTAAGAACAATTAATAACAGTGGCTCAGCGGCTAAGAAGCTGAGTGTCAGCATTCCAAGTATCATGTAGAATTAAATCAGAATCAAAGGCAAAACGATCCTTAAAGTTCCAATTTAATAAATCAGACATCTCAGCACATCTGTGTTAATCCCAATACTGGAAATGACATCAGAATCCCACCCAGTTAAAAGTTCGTGATCTTGTCCCCACGCTCACAATCCATCACATGGTCCAATAGCAATAGCAATAGCAGTAGACTTATATACCGCTTCATAGGCCTTTCAGGCCTCTCTAAGCGGTTTACAGAGAGTCAGCATATTGCCCCCAACAATCTGGGTCCTCATTTTACCCACCTCGGAAGGATGGAAGGCTGAGTCAACCCTGAGCCGGTGAGATTTGAACCTCTGACCTGCTGATCTAGCAGTAGCCTGCAGTGCTGCATTTAACCACTGCGCCACCTTGGCTCCAATCTTCTTCTTCCACGCTGGCATCCACACCCAGCTGCTTCCGGTCAGGTGTGAAAGTATGGAGACAAAGGATGACCTTGGCTTCTAGTAAAGAATGAAAAACAATACATTCCACAATCTCACTCCTGTCTATTCCCCCCTCCCATCAACTATACTATTGAAACAGCATAATGAAATAAGAGAAAGTGTGGCAGGCCAAAATTCTAAAAGGAATATAATTGCAGGCCTGACACTGAGCTTGTCAATCAGAAAGGTTGGCAGTTTGATGGTTCGGATTCCTAGCACCGCATAATGGAGTGAGCTCCCCAAACTTGCAGTTCGAAAGCAGGTAAAAATGCAAGTAGAAAATTGGGGACCACCTTTGGTGGGAAGGTAACAGCATTCTGTGCACTTTCAGCATTTAGTTATGCTGGCCACATGACCACGGAGACATCTTTGGATAGCACTGGCTCTTCAGCTTAGAAACAGAGATGAGCACCACCCTCTGGAGTTGGGAATGACTAGCATGTATGTGCGAGGGGAACCTTTACCTTTATCTTTTAATTGCCTCTTTGTAGACCATTGGTTGACATTGCATGTCAAGTTGTCTCGAAGCTGCAAGAGGAAACAGCATTGATTCAGTAGCATTCATTTGAGACAACACCTTTGGACCTACCCAAAAGTTGACCTCATACCTCCTGTTCTGACCCCCTTTCTTCGCTCGTTAACAAACGACAGTCAGACAGACTTAAAAGGAAATAACTTTATCAGTCCTGGCTTCCGCTGGCTGCGAGCCCAAAATAAACATAAATAAAGTCTCTGACAAAAAAGGTTTTACAGAAAGAAAGCAAATCACTTCTCCAAGTGTCTCTTTGAATCAGGGTTACAGAAAGCAAACCACTTATCCAAGTGCCTCTCACAAATAAACCACGACTGATGAATGACGAATCATGAACGAATGATGAACGTTGACGTCTGCAACCAGGGCGTGGCACCATCAGTCCTTTTATCTCCAGAAGACCACACTAACGAGCCCCATCTGCATCGTTATTCCTGCATCCTGACTCAACTCACAGCAAACTTCTGCTGAGTCACAACACCTCCATATATTCATGCATTCAATCTTCCATGAATCCATGCTGCCATGCAGTCACCCACCAATGGATCTCCTTTGCTGCCCCTTTTCCCTCAACATGGTGGAAAAAAATGAACAAAAATTATCAGCATAATAGATTTAGAAGGGACTTTGGAGGTCTTCTAGTCCAATCCTCCTTGCTCAAGCAGGCGACTCTATAACATTTAATGCATTTAATTATTAAAGATTGAATAATATTCTTATTGATCAACTTTTTACAGAAGTTCAAAAGGAAAAAAAGTATTCTTTCTTTCTCCCTTAGTTGACAGATTGATAGCTTTCCAGAAGGATCACGGGACTCAATTGATTCAACAACCTGGCCCAACTTTTATAAACCCACTGGAGGAGAATAATAAGTGGTTGGGGGTTTCCAAATTAAAACTGATCTGAGAACAATTAATAATTACCTAAGCGCCTCCTTATAGGCCACAGGGTTGACTGTGTTTCAAGTTGTCTTGAAGAAATACCTGCATGGATTTCATAGCATTCATTTGAGACAACACCTTTGGTCCCACCCAATGGGAAAAAATTGATTCCATGCATCTATCCATGCTGAAATGTGTTTGAATTTCAGTAGCTCGGGTCGGTAATTATGCTGTTGGTTTGAGCTCTGAGCTTGGCAATTTGGTTGCAAACATTTTGTCACCATTCAAGGAGACATCGTCAGTGCATTTTGAGTTGTGCTCATCTATAGAAGACCTGTGTACTGACAGATGAGCATAACTCAAAAAGCACTGATGATGTCTCTTTGAATAGTGATGAAACATTTGCAGCCAAATTGCCAATCTTGGAGCTCAAACCAACAGCCTATCCATCCATGCATCTATCCATGCATCCATGTACTACTCATGTTCCATCTAACCATCCATGCATCCATTCACCTACCCACCCACCCACCCAACCAACCACCCAACCACCCATGTATTTCATTTTCTGTCCCTTTCTTACAACATGTTGGGAAGATTTCATAATATTCTTATTAATTGACTTTCAAAAGAGGAAATTATTCTTTTCCACTTAGCTGGCAGATTTGATAACTTTCCCGAGAGATCACAGGAGTCAAGTCAATTGCCATTGCTTTCTGTCATGTCATATTGCAGTTGTTTAGAATACTTTTCTTGGTGTTGTTTGTGTTGGGATGTGAATTGCAGTCTTTGATTGCAAGAGGAGATTTCCCTAAAATTTAGGTTGTCTATCTGGGCTCCTGGCATCTACATGACCACTGGGTGGCAACACAAAGTAACAGAAAACTCCATTTTGGCAATGCAGACATAATTCGAAAGACCTCTACATGAGATCAGGACCACACTCACAACCTGGTTGCTGAGTAACCTGGTTTTGCACCATAAGCTGAAGCATATGATGAACAAATGACTCGCCCTCCCAAAATATTAAGCTATCAAGCCACTCATCAGTCTTCGCGCTAATCAAATTTTACACGCTGCACGAATGCAACTGCTGAGTTAAATCTCCAGTGTGAACATAGCCAGTGTTACTGTCAACAACCCTGGCAAAGAGCATCCATCAAGTAGCTTACAGTAAGACAGATTCATATGTCAATTCGTTTTTCTTTTAAAAGAAAAGATTCACATTCATCTCAAACTGTTGCACCGGGTTACAGAGGCCTAATGATCAGCTGGGTGTAATGCAGTGGTGAGATTCAAACTTTTATACTACTGGTTCTGCGGGTGTGGTGTGGCTTGGTGGGCATGGCAGGGGAAGGATACTGCAAAATCTCCATTCCCACCCCATTCCAGGGGAAGGATATTGCAAAACCTCCATTCCCACCCCTCTCCAGGGGAAGGATACTGCAAAACCTCCATTCCCGCCCCACTCCAGGGGAAGGATACTGCAAAATCTCCATTTCCACCCCACTCCTGGAGGAAGGATGTTGCAAAACCTCTATTCCCACCCTACTTCGGGGGAAGGATACTGCAAAATCCCCATTCCTCCCACACTCCAGGGGAAGGATATTGCAAAACCTCCATTCCCTCCCCACTCCAGGGGAAAACCTCCATTCCCACCCCACTCCAGGGGAAGGATACTGCAAAATCTCCATTCCCACCCCACTTCAGGGGAAGGATACTGCAAAATCTCCATTCCCACTCCACTCCAGGAGAAGGATATTGCAAAACCTCCATTTCCACCCCACTCTGGGGCCAGCTAGGGATGGCATTTGCCAGTTTTCCAAACTACTCAAAATTTCCGCTATCAGTTTTCCAGAACCTGTCAGAACCTGCTGGATTTCACCCCTGGTGTAATGGCGTAATCTTTTCTGCTCCTCCATCCCTCCCCCTCTTCCCTTTTCAACTTTCTTTTAAAAAGTTGCATTTAACGTCTTCCATGTGATGCCCCTTGGGGGAGCCCAGGCTAGAAAATCCTTAATTAAATTAATCAAAGGCAGGGACAAAATCTGTAGGGAGTATCGGAAAAGCCTTGAGTTTAATTAATCAGACACGGACACATAGTTGAAACCCAAAATTTAGCTGTTGTGCTTCTCTTTCTTTTTCCTTTTCTCAAAGAATCCTGATGTGAATTTCAATTCCATTTCTCCCAATACTTTTCTTTTTATTTTTTTTAATATTCTGAAAATTGTAAAAGCTGGCTTCTTTTTTCTGGCAAAACTCTCGGCGTTGATATAATAAGGTTTTCTGAAGTGGCCAAATCTTGAAGCTGTTATATTTCGGGAGAAAAAATATTTTTCCTTGTTGGAATGATTAGCTTGAAGCAGAATACTCACAAAGAAGTAAACAAGAATAATTTTAGCATTTGCAAGGAGTTAGGCTTCCTCCCCTCCCCTTTCTGATCTCAGAGAAGTTCATTTTCAGAAAGTATTAATGCATTTCATGATTAAATTAAGGAGTTAAATCCATAAAATAAACGAACAAATTTAATACAGAAAATATTTAATGCTTAGGGTGTCAGGAGGCTAAACCATGTGTGGAACGATTGAGGGAACTAGGTAAGTCTAGTCCAGGGGGTGAGCAACCCTGTGGCTCTGGAGCCGCATGTGGCTCTTTCATCCCTCTGCTGTGGCTCCGTTGCTCAAAATATGCATCCCAACCGCCAATGTGCAACACCTGCCGGCACGTGATTTATTGAGTCTTTCAACCCCTGGTAGGCCAACCATGGATAAATCCAAGAAAGAGTTCAGAAGAAAACAGAATGACAGAACTACATACGCTAGTCTTGTGGCCTCTCAGGAATAGCCAGGCACGGGAAGGGTTTTGTGGCTCCCGGTGTTTTCCTTTCTGTGGGAAATGGGTCCAAATGGCTCTTTGAGTGTTTAAGGTTGCCGGCCTAGTAGAGGGTCTCCTGCCTGCGCAGGGGATTGGACTAGAAGACCTCCAAGGTCCCTTTCAACTATTCTATTCTATTCTATTCTATTCTATTCTATTCTATTCTATTCTATTCTACTCTACTCTACTCTACTCTACTCTACTCTATTCCATCCCATCCCATCCCATCCCACCCCACTCTATTCCATTATTCTATTCTATTCTATTCTATTCTATTCTATTCTATTCTATTCTATTCTATTCTATTCTATTCTATTCTATTCTATTCTATTCTATTCTATTCTATTCTATTCTATTCTATTCTATTCCATCCTATCATATCCCATTATTCTATTCTATTCTATTCTATTCTATTCTATTCTATTCTATTCTATTCTATTCCATCCCATCCCATACCATACCATACCATACCATACCATACCATACCATACCATACCATACCATACCATACCATACCATTATTCTATTCTATTCCATTCCATCCCTTCTATTCTATTCTATTCTATCCTATCCCATCCCACCCCACCCTATTCCATTATTCTATTCCATCCCATCCCATCCTATCCCATCCTATCATATCCCATTATTCTATTCTATTCCATCCCATCCCATTATTCTATTCTATTCTATTTTATTCAATTCCATTCCATCCCATCCCATTTTCTATTCTATTCTATCCTATCCTATCCCATCCCATCCCATCCCATCCCATCACACCCTATCCCATTATTCTATTCTATTCTATTCCATCCCATCCCATCCCATTATTCTATTCTATTCTATCCTATCCTATCCCATCCCATCCCATCCCATCCCATCACACCCTATCCCATTATTCTATTCTATTCTATTCCATCCCATCCCATCCCATCCCATTATTCTATTCTATTCTATTCTATTCTATCCCATCCCATCCCATCCCTTCCCAACCAATCCCAACCCATCCCATTATTCTTTTCTCTTCTGTTTTGTTCGTTTCTGTTCTATTCCATTGCAACATTCTTGTCCCTAGGTATAGCAACAAGCCAATTTAATTGGACCATCATGTGTAGATCTGGTCTTTTGTGCTGCCAATAATAACAACAACCCAAAGACTTTTTTTTTAAATCAAAACATGACACTATGATTTCATGGACCTGCTATGGTCAGGAGAGTGCATGACCTGACCTTGACTGGCTGATGGCTGCAGGATGAGAATTGGAAATCTGACACTTTCACAGCCAAAATGCGCTTGAAGCTACGTGGAGGTTTTCCTGCTTCTGCTTTATTCAGCAAGCAAAAATGAAAAACCAAGCAGGCTAGCTCAGAAGGCGTTCTAAACTCCTTGACTTTTCTTGATATGAAAAGAAGGAGCCCCCGAGGATTTTACTCTGCTAGTCGTTGCTGACTCGAAGGGTTGATGCTCATCTCCATTTCAAGGCCATCGAGACAGCAATGTCCCAAGACATTTTCTGTGGTCATGTATCCAGCATGAGTGTTCTTTCTGCACCAACTTGGAAAGCTCAAACTGCCCAAAGAGCTGCTGATTCTGTTCTACAGAGGAATGATTGAGTCTGTCATCTGCACCTCTATAACTGTCTGGTTTGGCTCTGCAACCTAGCAATAACAATAGCAATAGCAGTTAGACTTATATACCGCTTCATAGGGCTTCCAGCCCTCTCTAAGCGGTTTACAGAGTCAGCATATTGCCCCCAACAACAATCCGGATCCTCATTTTACCCACCTCGGAAGGATGGAAGGCTGAGTCAACCCTGAGCCGGTGAGATTTGAACAGCCGAACTGCAGAACTGCAGTCAGCTGAAGTAGCCTGCAGTGCTGCATTTAACCACTGCGCCACCTGGGACACAGATTTCAACAGATAATTAGAACTGCTGGAAAAAAAAACAATGGCTACCAACCTGCCTTCCACGGAGGACCTGTACACTGCACGAATCCAAAAAGAGGGCTGTGAAAGTATCTACAGACCCCTCACATCCTGGACATAAATTGTTTCAACTCCTACCCACAAAACGATGCTACAGAGCACTGCACACTAGGACAACTAGACACAAGGACAGTTTTTTCCCAAATGCCATCACTCTGCTAAACAACTAATACCCACAACCCTGTCCAATTATCAATTAAGACTGTATTACTATTATTCTTCTCTTCCTTCCTAGTATCTATCTCTTCCCACGTATGACTATAACCATGTTGCTTGTATCTGTAAAGTCTATATTGTTTTATTTGTTTCCTAGTATAATTTGACTGCTTATTAGTAACCTATGACTATCATTAAGTGTTGTATCTTATGATTCTTGATGAATGTATTCTATTTTATTTTTATTTATGTACACTGAGAGCATATGCACCAAAGACAAATTCCTTGTGTGTCCAATCACACTTGACCAATAAAGAATTCTATTCTATTCTATTCTATTCTATTCTATTCTATTCTATTCTATTCTATTCTATTCTATCCTATCCTATCCTATCCTATCCTATCCTATCCGCATTCTATTCTGTATTCCTATCCTATCCTATCCTATCCTATCCTATCCTACCCTACCCTACCCTACCCTACCCTACCCTATCCTATCTTATTCTATGATGTTATGGACCACTGTTACCTTCCCACCACAGTGGTACCTATTTATCTACTTGCATTTGTATGCTTTTGAACTGCTAGGTTGTCAGGAGCTGGGCCAAGGACAGGAGCTCGCCCCATCATGTGGAATTTGGGTTTTGAACCTGGGCTTCTGGCTTCCCAGCTTATAAGCCCAGCATCTTAACCACTGAGCCCACATGCCGCATCATTTCTTAATATGAGGGAGACATCAAAATATGTCACTAACAATGGTCTTCCATATTGCCACTAAAAAGGCATATCTCAATAATAATAATTCACAAAGCCTTAGTGGCTCCAGTGGTTTGCCAACCCGATCTCAAAACCATATTTAACTTTTCCTATCTCTGGAATTGTCTGAGGGTCTTCCTTCATTTGTGATCTAAACTGCAGGTCTTTTTGATTCCTTCAAGGGATCCTTCCAAAGGATGATGATAGTAGGGATGATGATGATGATGATGATGATGATGATGATGATGATGATGATGATGATGATGGAGGAAAAGGAGGAAGGAGGAAAGGAGGAAGATGAAGAAGATGAAGACAAAGATAAGAAGAGGAGGAGGAGGAGGAGGAGGAGGAGGAGGAGGAGAAGAAGAAGAAGAAGAAGAAGAAGAAGAAGAAGAAGAAGAAGCAGCTCCATAGAAACATGTAAAAGGGGGAAGAGGGGAGAGGAGAAAGAGAAGAA
>NC_045543.1:144859334-144982099 GCF_009769535.1 Thamnophis elegans | reverse complement strand
AAGAAGAAGAAGAAGAAGAAGAAGAAGAAGAAGAAGAAGAAGAAGAAGAAGAAGAAGAAGAAGAAGAAGAAGAAGAAGAAGAAGAAGAAATGAGACTGAGGGAAGAGGCAGATCTTACTAGTATTAGAGAGGGGAAATTAAACAGCCTTTAAAAATCAATCAAAGCAGAGAATTTTACTTTTGCAAATTATAATCAAGGTAGTCCCCGGCTTACCAAATATTCCTTTCATGACCGAAGTTACAACCCCACTGAGAGGGATCTTGGAGTCTTAGTGGACAACAAGTTAAATATAAGCCAGCAGTGTGCAGCAGCAGCTGCCAAAAAGGCCAACACAATCCTAAATACAATCAAGAACAAGTGAGGTACCAATACCAATCTACAAAGCCTTAGTAAGGCCACACCTAGAGTACTGCATCCAGTTTTGGTCACCACACTATAAAAAAGATGGTGAGACTTTAGAAAGAGTGCAGAGAAGAGCAACCAGGATGATGAGGGGACTGGAGGCTAAAACATACGATGAATGGTTGCAGGAACTGGCCTTGTCTGGTCTAGTGAGGAGAAGGACCAGGGGTGACAGGAGAGCATTCTTCTAATATTTGAGGGGCTGCCCCAGAGAGGATGGGGTCAAGTCATTCTCCAAGGCACCTGAAGGCCGGAGAAGGAATAATGGATGGAAACTGACTAAGGAGAGATTCAACCAAGAAATAAGGAGACATTTTCTGACAGTGAGAACAATCAACCGATGGAACAGAAGTTGCCTTCGGAAGTTGTGGGAGCTTCATCGCTTGAGGCTTTCAAGAAGAGACTGGAGTGCCATTTGTCAGAAATGGTGTCGGGTCTCCTGCTTGGGTGGGGGGTTGGACTAGATGACCTATAAGGTCCCTTCCAACTCTGTTAATCTGTTACTGAAAAAGTAACTTATGACTGTTTCTCACACTTATGACCACTGCAGCATGGCCATGTGAGCAAAATTTAGACACTTGCCAACTGACTCATATTTATGACGTTTACAGGGTCCTGGGGTCACCCGGTCCCCTTTTTGCGACCTCCTGACAAGCAAAGTCAATGGGGAAGAGCGAGATTCACTTAACAACCATGTTACCAGCTTCACAAATGCAGAGACTCACTTAACAACCGTGTCAAGAGAGGTTGCAAAATGAGGCAAAATTCCCTTCGCTTAGCAGCAGAAACTTTGGGTTCGGGTGTGGTCGGACGTCGAGGACGACCCATAAGCTGATTTCTTTTTTAACCCGCTAGATTCAGGAATGAATCAGCGGGCAATGAAGTGTTGGAATTTACATCACAATTAAAGTGGAGGTACAATAATCTTCCTCGAGAAATTGTGTTTTTTTTTTCCCCTTTTATTCTGGGGTAAAATTTCATTTCATTTATTGAATTTTATAGGCCGCCCAGTCCCGGAGGACTCCGGGCGGCTTAGAGAAATGAAAAATGTTAAAAAAGGATTAAAACAATAAGATACAACAAGATTAAGAAGAAAACACAACATGCACCCAATCAAAGGGGGGCTGAACCTCAATCAAGAGGTCAACAGCCCCAGGCCTGCCGGAAAAGCCGAAAAATGTACCTGAGAAGGAAATCTACTAACAGAGGTTCATAAGGAAGACCACCCTCCAAAAAAGCCAAGATGGCTGCCACAGCTATTTATTTATTAGATTTTTTAATTACCGTATTTTTGGAGTATAAGACGCACACAGGTTTTGAAGAGGCAAATTTTTTAAAAAAATGTTTTTGCACTCTGCAGACCGCCTGAAAATGGGCCTGAGGTGGCGCAGTGGTTAAATGCAGCACTGCAGGCTACTTCGGCTGACTGCAGTTCTGCAGTTCGGCTGTTCAAATCTCACCGGCTCAGGGTTGACTCAGCCTTCCATCCTTCCGAGGTGGGTAAAATGAGGACCCGGATTGTTGTTGGGGGCAATATGCTGACTCTATAAACCGCTTAGAGAGGGCTGAAAGCCCTATGAAGCGGTATATAAGTCTAACTGCTATAATAGGGCATGAATAGCCCTTAGGAGGCTTGTAGAGTGTTCCTTGAGGGGTGCCCCCCCCAAACGAGCAAACAATGGCCCATTTATGTAAAAAAAAGGGGGGGCATTAGGAAACTTATAGACTGCTCCTGGGGGCTGTGGGGGGCAAAATTGAGCAAAAAAATGGACTGTTTTCCACTCATTTCTGCCCTCCCCAGTCCCCAGGAGCAGTCTGAAAACCTCCTAAAGGCTATGCACAACCATTTTTGGTGAAGGAGGCAGGGTTTTGGGAGGCCAAAAATGCTGTATTCAGTGTATAAAATGCACCCAGATTTTCAGCCTCTTTTTTGAGGGATAAAGGTGCGTCTTATGCTCTGAAAAATATGGTAAATTTCTTTTATTAAAAAAAAACAACTCTAATTGTAATTCTTTATTATTTTATAGGTTCTTCAAGGTGAGAAACCTCTTTTTTCTCCACAGCAACAACCCTCGGAGGTGGATCGGTCTGAAATATAGGAGGATTGGTTCAAAATCCAGTTGGCTGTCATGCCTAAAGTGGGACTAGAATCCAGGTGATTGATCCAAAGTCACCCGGCTGGTTTCTATGCCTAAGATGGTACTAGAATGAACATCCTAAGAAGCTTCTTAGATGGGAAGCGATATCTCTTCAAAGGAAAAGCAGAAAGTTCAGTTGCCCCTTGAAAAAGCACCATTGGGACAACGATGACTGAAAATCTCCATAGATATGAAGGGATGGAGGGAAGGCAGGCAGGCAGGCAGGCAGGCAGGCAGGCAGGCAGGCAGGCAGGCAGGAAGGAAGGAAGGAAGGAAGGAAGGAAGGAAGGAAGGAAGGAAGGAAGGAAAGGAAGGAAAGGAAAAGAAAGGAAAGGTTAGGAAAGGAAGGAAGGAAGAAAGAAAGAAAGAAAGAAAGAAAGAAAGAAAGAAAGAAAATTGGTAAAGAAAAATGTCTAATCCCCTAACTGTAACTCAGACATAGATCTTTGAGTCTCACTGAGTACAGAATGGTGATATATCTATATCTATATCTATATCTATATCCATATCCATATCCATATCCATATCCATATCCATATCCATATCCATATCCATATCCATACCCATACCCATATCCATATCCATATCCATATCTATCTAATTCTACATCTACATCTACTTCTATATCTATGTATATCTCTATCTATCATCTATCATCTATCATCTATCATCTATCATCTATCATCTATCATCTATCATCTATCATCTATCATCTATCATCTATCATCTATCATCTATCATCTATCATCTATCTATCTATCTATCTATCTATCTATCTATCTATCTATCATCTATCTATCTATCTATCTATCTATCTATCTATCTATCTATCCATCCATCCATCCATCCATCCATCCATCCATCCCATCCATCATCCATCCATCCATCCATCCATCCATCCATCCATCTCTCTTGATGAGCAGAAGAATCAAAACAAATGTTGGCACATTTTCTGTGTTTGGAAATTGAACTTCCAACTCTCCTCCATGATCCCTGGGTTAGGAGTATCGCCAGCAACTAGCAATGACTTATTGTGTGGGGTGGTGGTGGTGGAACATAGTAATTAAAAGGACAAAGGCCTCCGCAGGTTACAATGGACCTCTTTTAAAAACTGTCCACTGCCTTCCAGTGTAGTGTAAAAAGGTTAAGTTGGAGACCTGCGTTCCCCCACTGTTTCCTCCACCATGGACAGAACTTTTGGCGTCACCCTCTAGAGGACACCTGCTCAAGGAACTCACATTGTTTCTGTTGGCTGATGTCAACGCACCTTTGCAAGCCACAAAGGTTTCCGCTTGTAAATAATTACTTTATCATCATTTTCTGAAAGCCTCGGAAGGGAGGGGGATATAAAGACTCCCATTTATCATCCTTCCCAGGCTTGCTGTCATCCCACATCATGAACGGAGGGATATGGATGAGTAACAGCTCTGTCCTTGGATGGCCTAACTTTTTTATTTTAATGTTATATTTTTTAAATTATTATATTTTTCCCCTCCTGTTTTTGGAGAAAAGGGACGTCAGGCTCTTGGAAAGAGGAGACAAGAGTGGCAAGACTGTCATTAATGTTTTTTCCTCTTTTTTTTTTTTTTAAAAAAACACACTGATGGGAAGAAGGCGCAGAAATAAACAACAATTTACGGACGAAAAACAGTGACATAAGGTGGAAAATAATGGAATATGGGAGCGAGGCTAAAGCATGAGACGTTGATGTCTGGTTGACAGATTGTTGTCATTCAACTCTCGGGGGTTTTGTCGCAACCTTCCAATCGCGAAGCAGGACTGAACATCTGGTAGTCAACCGGCGCGGAAGCTCAATTCTGCTTCCCAGAGACAGCGAAACGAGAGAGTCCTCGGGCGTATAACCCCCTGCCTCCTCCTTAGCACTCTTTCCTGGTGGAGGAACTTTTCTTTTATGTCTTTCTTTACAACCCAGAGTTTGTTTCTTGACTGTGGAACATGCCCGAGTAAGAAAGAGGAGGAGAGTGTGTTGCTGAGGGTTGAAATGAGGGAGTCCTTGGCACTCTCTCTCTCTCCCTCCCTCCCTCCCTCTCTCTCTCTCAGCTGGGTTGTTCTCCTGCAGATGTTTCATGACCCAACTAGGTAACTTCATCCATGCTAGAAGAGAGTGGGATTTACAGAGAGGAAGAGGAGGAGGAGGAGGAGGAGGAGGAGGAGGAGGATGAGGAGGATGAGGAAGAGGAGGAGGAGGAGGAGGAGGAGGAGGAGGAGGAGGAGGAGGAGGAGGACAACAACGACGACAACTATGGGGGTCCTTGGTTTTTTGTAGATGTTTCATGACCCAACTACGTATTCATCCATGCTAGAAGGGAGTGAGGTTTACAGAGAGGAAGAGGGAGAGGAGGGAGAGGGAGAGGAGGGAGAGGAGGAGGGAGAGGGAGAGGAGGAAGTGGGAGAGGAAGAGGAGGAGGGAGAAGAGAACTATGGGATCCTTGGTGTTCTCTGAGCTGGGTGGTTTTCCTGCAGATGTTTCATGACCCAACTAGGTAACGTCATCCATGCTAGAAGAGAGTGGGATTTACAGAGAGGAAGAGGAGGAGGAGGAGGAGGAGGAGGAGGAGGAGGAGGAGAACTATGGGGGTCCTTGGTGCTCTCTGAGCTTGGGTTTTTTTTGCAGAAGTTTCATGACCCAACTAGGTAACCACATCTGTTCTAGAAGGGAGTGGGGATTTTGGAGAGGAGGAGGAGGAGAACTAAGGGATCCTTGGTGCTGTCTGAGCTTGGCTGTTTTCCTGCAGATGTTTTATGACCCAACTAGATAACCACATCTGTGCTAGAAGGGAGTGGGGTTTTTGGAGAGTGCAGAACAAATACGACTCTTTCTAAAGCTTCAGCCTTTCTTTTTTGTATCATGGTGACCAGGACTGGACACAATATAGGTGGTCCTCGGCTTATGACCACAACAGGGCCTGTGGCTAAGCGAGACAGAGGCTGTGAATTTTGCCCCATTTTACAACCTTTCTCAGCCCAGTTTGTTAAGGGAATCACTGCAGTTGTTAAGTTAGTAGCACCGTTGTTAAGTGAATCTGGATTCCGCATGGACTTTGCTTAAGAGAAGGCTGCCACCATCATAAATACGAATCAGTTGCCAAACACCCAAATTTTGATCACGTGACCATGGAGATGTCGCTGTTGTCGTAAGTGTGTAAAACGAACTTAAGTCACTTTTTTTCCCCATGCAGTCACTAAATGAACTGTTTGTAAGTCGAGGACTGACTGCATTCCAAATGTGGCCTCACTTACACAGTATAAAATGTTGGCTTTTTTTGGCAGCTGCAGCCAAATTGTTGTGAAGAATTCCATTTTTTTTCCTCCCTTCCTTCCTTTGGTTACTGGGTCAAAAAAAAAAAAAAAAACAACCCTGAGATTTCACAATTTCCACAACTGGCATTTTGCACTCCAGAGATTTAATTTGATACAGCAAATAGATTGATTAGGCCCTGCATCATTTATCTCTATTTCCATCCCTTTCCAACGCTGTCAGCCCTACTGTGGTTTTGATAAGGCCACGTCCTCCGTTCCCCTTTCTCTCCGTTCTTTCCAGATATGGCCTCTGATTTCAAGCTATTCCCTTGTTTTCCATTTTCTGTGGTAAATGTACCAAATTGCCACCCCCCCTCCCCGTTCCCCTCTCATAGGCTCCTCTATATCTAATTTGATCCGGGCTGACATCACCAAGATAATAATAGTTTCCCCTTTAATCACTGCCTGCTTCACACAGATTGAGAACAAAAACGAGATGTAGCCACATCTATATTATTGTGATCCTGTGCATCATTTGATACACGGTTAATAACAAACTCTTTTCAGGATTTTGGTATGGTTTGCTTCGAGGCAGCCTTTGATCTATTTCCCCCCCACCCCCCCAATGCTTTTAGGAGACGATAAATCCATCTTATTACAGAAAAAGGACACAAGCTTTGTTTGGATGAGATGTTTTTCAGTCGCCTTTAAAACTCAGCTGATAGTTTGCTGATGGGGTAAAGTTAAAGGTTCCCCTTGCACATATGTGCTAGTCCTTTCTGATTCTAGGGGGCGGTGCGCATTTCCATTTCAAAGCCCGAGAGCCAGCGCTGTCTGAAGACGTCTCTGTGGTCATGTGGCCGGCATGACTAAACGCCGAAGGCGCACGAAACGCTGTTACCTTCCCACCGAAAGTGGTTCCTATTTTTCTACTTGCATTTTTTTTTTACGTGCTTTCGAACTCCCAGGTTGGCAGAAGCTGGGACAAGTAACGGGAGCTCACTCCATTACACGACACTAGGAATTTGAACCACAGAACTGTTGACTTTTCTGATTGACAAGCTCAGCCTCTTAGCCACTGAGCCACCATTTCTAACTGATGGCAGTCCAATCTCTTCTTGAAAATCTCAATTGATGAAGCTCTCACAATTTCCAAAGACAACTTCTGTTCCATTGGTTTTCACTGTCAGAAAAATTCTCCTTATGTCTAGGTTGAATCTCTCCTTGATCCATTTCCAACCATTATTCCTCGTCTGGTCTTCGGGTGCTTTGGAGATCCCTTCCTCCCTCTGGCAGCCCCTCAAATATTGGAAGACTGCTATCATGTCTCCCCTGGTCCTTCTTTCTATTAAACTAGACATACCCAGTTCCTGCAACCGTTCTTCATATGTTTTAGTCTCCAGTCCCCTAATCCTCTTTGTTGCTCTTCTCTGCACTCTTTCTAGAGTCTCAACATCCTTTTTATAGTGTGGTGACCAAAACTGGATACAAAACTGTATTCTAGGTGTGGTCTTACTAAGGCTTTATAAAGCATTATTAACACTTCATGTGATCTTGATTGAATCCTTCTGTTAATGCAATTTAGGATTGCAATTGGCTGCCGATGCACACTGTTGGCTCATATTTAATTGGTTGTCCACTAAGACTCCACTAAGATCCCTCTCACAGTCTTAATCAGAGATTATAATTGGATGAAACTAAGAAGCTCTATTTGTTTTCCCTTCAACAACCTGGAACTGTGCCACCTGCAGTTTAATCTAAGCACAGTACACAAAATTGTCTGCTGTAACCCCTTGCCTGTCAATGACTTCTTCAACTTCAACCACAATAATATGCGGGAAAACAATAGCTACAAACTCAAAGTAAACCGTTCCAAACTCGATTGCAGAAAATACTACTTCAGCAACAGAGTGGTCAACACCTGGAATGCTCTACCTGACTTCGTTGTTACATCCTCAAACCCCCCCCCCACAGCTTCAAGCAGTGGTGGGATTCAAAAATTTTTACTACTGGTTCTGTTCACGTGGCTTGCGGGTGTGATGTGGCTTGGTGGGTATGGCTTGGTGGATATGGCAGGGAAGGATACCATAAAATCTCCATTCTCTCACCACTTTAGGGGAAGGATACTCCAAAATCCCAATCAGCTGGGACTGGGGAGGCAGAGAATAGATGAGGGCAAGGACAGTCAGAGGTGGTATTTACCAGTTCTCCGAACTGCTCAAAATTTCTGCTACCGGTTCTCCAGAATTGGTCAGGACCTGCTGAATACCACCTCTGGCTTCAACCTTAAACTGTCTAGCATGGACCTCACCCCATTCCTAAGAGTCCGCAAAGCGGGCCTGCTTTCCCTGTCCTACTGTCCCCATTGACTTGTATTCATTTCCTTTATTCACGTCCATGTTCATACTTATACCTGCTATCCTATTATTATTATTGCGTGGTTAATCTTTGGTGAGATTCACAGCCTTTGGGGCTGGTTGGTAGCTCAACAGGGCGAGTCCTAACCAAGGACTTAGAAATTGTTAAGGTAACGTTGGAGGATATAAGCTGTTCCAAGTAGGGTGGTTTTTTGTAGAATCAGAATATTCAAGTCTGATAAATTTAAAATTTTCAAATAGCGAGGTAGACCTTTAGGTATCGCTCCAAGGGCTCCAATTACAATTGGGACAACAAACGTTTTCTTTTTCACAGTCGCTCAACTTCAATTTGCAAGTCCCGGGACTTTGTGATTTTTTTCTTGCTGTTTGCCTTCAATTCGTGCATCTCCAGGTATTGCAATGTCAATGAACAATGCTTTTTTCTTCTTATTCTTATTATTATTGACAAACTAATAATAAATTAATAAATAAATAATAAATGTTTATGTTCATACCTATACTTGTTATCTTGTACTTGTTTGACAAACAAACAAACAAACAAACAAACCTCAAGGTTTATGGAGACCAAGCCATAGACTTCTCTGAAGCTTCTGTCTCCCATTGATATTCTCTAAATGCATTCAATTCCCTCAATCATCTTTTGTAGGGCCTTATTTCGAGTTCCTTCATCACCTTTCTTCCACTACCCCAAATCTATTTCTAACAGTCTGTCTAAAACCTTCTCAAATGAAGAGCTCAGCAGTTTTTATTAATCTTACTGAAAATTCCCTGAAGTCTTGGAATGGCTTTCAGCTTTTTCAGGACCCAGGGATCGTTCGGACAGTTGGTTCTCACTCCAAAAGAGAAATGAGCATGTGGCCTAGAATTTCCTTACCCATCAAATCTCTCCTTTCCTACAATGGAGAAATCAGTTTTCCTGTTGCAAAAGTTTAATTTGCTAAAAATATAATGGTAGGGTGGGAAGGTAGGTACGGAGGTAGGAAGAAAGATATTAAGAAAGAAAGAAGGAAGGAAGGACGGGAGGGAGGAAGGAAGGAATGAAAAGGAAGGAAAGAAGAGAGAGAAAGAGGGAAGGGAGGAGAAAAAGGGAGGGAGGATAGAAAGAGGGGAGGAAGAGAAAAGGAAGAAGGAAAAGGGAGGGAGGTATGAATTAATCAAGAAGGAAAGAAGGGAGGGAGGGAGGAAAAGGGAGTAAAGAAGAGAGGGAAAGAGAGAAGGAAGGAGAAAAATGGAGGGAGGTAGAAAGAAAAGAAGAGAGGGAGGGAAAAGGAAGAAGAAAAGGGGAGAAAGGAAAGAAGGAAAGAAAGGAAGGAGGGAGGGAAAGGAAGGAAAGAAGAGAGGGAAAGAGGGAAGGAAGGAGAAAAAGGGAGGGAGGAAGGAAAGAAGGGAGGAAGGACGATAGGGAGGGAGGAAGTTGTCTTGACTTAATTCACACAATATCCTTAGCATGGCTTGCTTTTTTTCCATGGTTTACACGCAGTGTAAACCCAGAAAATGTTAATTTAGTGATTAAGTTGCAGATTAAATAAATGTAGTCTTTCTATCACTCTCTTCTCTTTGTGTCCCCTGTTGGCTGAGCAACAACAAATCTCTTTCCAGGGCCTCAGCTTGCCAAAACCTAATTACTTTCCGAAGGATTTTGAGAATCACCCATGGGTCATAAGTAAAAGTTTGTCCATCCAAAAGGTTAAATTCTCCACTTCATCCCCTGCTGCAACGGAGTCCAACTCTGCATTCCGTATTAAATATCCCTCAATCTTTGTTTCTCCCTTTCCATTTACAATGTTCTTTCTTTCTTTCTTTTTTAAAAAACAAAATTTACATTCGAAAAAGCAGGGTACTTACTCCTCAACAGATTTTGGAATTCCCCGGTTTGAAGCATAAAATGCAAATTCTCTTTCAGACTTGCAAATGACATCAGTTAGAGCAAAGACGAAGATGGCTAATGTGTTTCTTAGGAAGTCACCTGTCTGTGGTCTTTAGCAACTGAGGCCAGAGTTCATGATGGCCTTCCAAAAATTGCCGATAACTTTCAAAAAATGCAACCATGTTAAATTAACACTCTGTTTTGGTCCATCATACAGGCAGCCAGGATTTCAGACTGGATTAGGCATTTTTTAAGCTACCTATCAAGTCCTTTCCAATGGTGAAATTCAAATTTCCTTACTATCGGATTTGTGGGCGTGGCTTGGTAGGCGTGATGTGGCTTGGTAAGTGTGGCAGGGGAAGGATACTGCAAAATCCCCATTCCCTCCCCACTCCAGGGGAAGTATACTGCACAATCTCCATTCCCTCCCCACTCCAGGGGAAGGATACTGCAACAAAATCTCCATTCACTCCCCACTCCAGGGGAAGGATACTGCAAAATCCCCATTCCCTCCCCACTCCAGGGGAAGTATACTGCACAATCTCCATTCCCTCCCCACTCCAGGGGAAGGATACTGCAAAATCCCTATTCCCTCCCCACTCCAGGGGAAGTATACTGCACAATCTCCATTCCCTCCCCACTCCAGGGGAAGGATACTGCAACAAAATCTCCATTCACTCCCCACTCCAGGGGAAGGATACTGCAAAATCCCCATTCCCTCCCCACTCCAGGGGAAGTATACTGCACAATCTCCATTCCCTCCCCACTCCAGGGGAAGGATGCTGCAAAATCTCCATTCCCTTCCCACTCCAGGGGAAGTATACTACAAAGTCCCCATTCCCTCCCCACTCCAGGGGAAGGATACTGCAAAATCCCCATTCCCTCCCCACTCCAGGGGAAGGATACTGCAACAAAATCTCCATTCACTCCCCACTCCAGAGAATGTATACTGCAAAATCTCCATTCCCTCCCCACTCCAGGGGAAGGATACTGCAACAAAATCTCCATTCACTCCCCACTCCAGGGAATGTATACTGCAAAATCCCCATTCCCTCCCCACTCAAGGGGAAAGATACTGCAACAAAATCTCCATTCCCTCCCCACTCCAGGGGAAGGATACTGCAAAATCTCCATTCCCTTGTTCGTTTTTGTCCCTCACGTCTCAGGCGCACTTTGCAGGCCTCTCAAACTCTCTGCATGCCCCATTTTTCACAAACAAATGAGGTGTGCAGAAGGTTTGGGAGGCCTGCAGAGTGCAAAAACTTTTTTTTAAAAAAAATTACTCTTCAAAATCTTGGTGTGTCTTATACTCCAGTGCGTCTTATAGTCCAAAAAATACGGTAGTCCCATGGCTTCAACTTCTAATATTAAAAAAAAAAACAAAAAAAACTTGGAGGCAAGAATTACTGACCATGGATTTTTCATGAGTTGAGAAAATATAGATTTCTAATTTAATGGCCTTAGAGTTTTGTTTTAATTACGGGGAAATAATTTGAGGGAGATTGGTAATAGGAAAAACTTGGAGACCTTTTCGTTCTTCCGTGCAGTGACGGGGAACCTCATTAGAGAGGATTTTCTTCGTTAGCAGGGCTTCTGGGTTAATGAGCTGTGAGTGATAATATATAGTTGTAATCCCTCATGGCTGTAACAAGTTGTATTTTATAAACTCCTTAATCTCCACGGTGAAAAAGAAAAAAAGGTATGGAACCCTTCGACAAGGGGACAGAACTCCTTTGCAAAGCCCCTTGGAATGGCCAAGGGTTTCTGAGTTGGAAGTTTGAAACACAACTGTTGCCTCGTAAGTTCGTGAAGGCCAAAGACCAGGTTCCCAGGAATGGATGGTTGGAAGGGAAATAGCAATAGCAGTTAGACTTATATACTGCTTCATAGGGCTTTCAGCCCTCTCTAAGAGGTTTACAGAGTCAGCATATCGCCCCCACAGTCTGGGTCCTCATTTCACCCACCTCGGAAGGATGGAAGGCTGAGTCAACCTTGAGCCGGTGAGATTAGAACCGCTGAACTGCAGATAACAGTCAGCTGAAGTGGCCTGCAGTACTGCACCCTCACCACTGCGCCACCTCGGCCATCTGGTTCAGTTCATGGGTGGGATCTACCGGTTTGATAACCGGCTCGCTTTGCTTGCGCATGCACCTGACACGCGGTGCATCAGAGGTGGGTTTCTACCGGTACGGTGTGGTACGGTACGGTACGGTTCAGCCAAATAGGTAGTAACTCTGGCGGACACGTGACCGCACCGGTTCTATCCTTGGTGGTGCCATCTTGATTTTCAATTCTGTACGTGCGGAGAAGAATCTTCATTGAGAAAAATGTTATTTTGTTTCCCTTTTTTAATGTTGTGTGCATGCGCAGGCCGTTTTTAGTGCAAATGTGCATATGCACGAAGCAAAATCTTTCAGGTACCGAACTGGTAGTAATGATGGCAGGAATCCACCCCTGGCGCACATGCACAGTTGATGGAAAACTCACCTTACACATTGTTACTGGCGAGAAAAACAGCTGAGGCATGGTAATCCACTCAGCCATGCTGATCATCTGGGCTTCGGGAAAGGAAATATAGGAGATATAGTGCAGGGGTGAGTGGGTAGGCCCACTTCAAAGTCAGAGTGAACCAATTAGCTCCCAGCTGATAGTCAGAACTACCGGTTCTTCTGAACTGGTCCAAACTGGTAGAATCCCACTCCTGGTCTAGTTTCAAGCTGGGAGAAATACACTGGAAATAACACGGAGGCTGATTGGAAAGAAGGATTCCATTTATTGATGAGCATGTGGTTCTGAGACAGCTGACCAAATGGTTGAAGGATTGGATGGATCTTTATAGGTTTCTGTTCTGACACACACACACCCTCCGTCCAGTAACGAATGCTGAGACAAGCTTAGCTGGAATGCCACAACACTTTATTTGCAGGACTATAAATCTTGGTGGCTGAAAACTCAAACACGAACGAACAGATAAAGAACCTTGGCAGCAACCCAAACTCCGACAGATACAGATAACAGCTTCTCCAGCATTGGTAATGAAGTTGAATCCTGCAAACAGTCTCCTCCCAAAGTCTCTCCTTATATAATCTCTTGAGAGGAGCCTAATTACAACCACCTGGGTCCAATTATCTTCTGTATCTGCGTAGTTGTTCTCTGCGTCTATCAGCCTGCTGTTGCCTGGCATCCAGGACCAACTCCCTTGTCTCCTCCCCACTGCTTCAAGGTCTGACATCATGGGCACACTCCCTTTGGCTTTCACCACTGCTCCATGCCTCAGGCGCCTCCTGGTGGCCAACCAGCCTCTTTGGTCACTGCTCGGAGTTGGAACCCTGTCCAGTGTCCTCCACATCTTCCAGAGCCGACTCATAGTGCCCCTCACTGTCGGAGTCTGTTTGCAGCTCCAATGGCTCCTGCTGGGCCACAACAGGTTTCTATGACTGAAGTTGGGTGTCATGTCCCCATCAGAGCCCAAATATGCGGAGGAAGATGAGCTGGAACTGGAGTCGATGGAGATCAAGGGGGGGCACTTAGTTGGCTTGGGAGGAAAATGGAGAGGAGCGGGACCTTTCTGGATTGGGATGGGTTGCAGGTGGGGAGGAAGGGGGGCAAGATGACCAAGAGATGCTAAGCAGTGAACATGAGAGACAGAGCTCAGATGATGAGCAACGACCACCCTCTCCTGATCCTTGAGCATGGAGAGTGGAGAGAAGGCAAGAACAGAGCAGACTAACCCAACTACTCAGGAGAAGAATGCCCTACCCCTCTTCACAAGGCACACCTGGGGATTGAGATTTAAGGAGCTGCTGTGGGGAGGGACATTTGACAGGCACAAAGGCTGAACTCATGAAGTGTTAAGTGCTGAAGTTTGAACTTTCCTGGACCTTTTAGAGGGTTATTGAAGGACCTGGAGGTTTATCTGTGTTCTCAATAGCTATACAATTTGGGATAATCACCTTTTGAATGGCATAAGAGTACGAATGGATTTCCAGGTCAAAAATTGCAGACTACAGGAACCAGGAGCACAACTCAGGTGACTGTTCTGGGCCCCCTCCATCCGGTAATGAACGCAGACACAGGCTTAGCTGTTTGCCACTCTTTATTCACAGCAATTATAATCCTGTTGGCTGAAAGCCCAGACACGACTCACTGGCAAGACGTTGGCAGCAACCCATACTCCAACAGTCACAGGAACACAAGGCAGACCAGAAAAGGAGTTCTCCAGATTAGTACGAACGGTTGTGTCCTGCAAAAGGACTCCTCCCAAAGTCTCATCTTATATACTCTCTTGGGAGGGGCCAAGCCACAACCACCTGGGCTTGATTATCTCTTATGAGTCTGTCTCCATAACTGCTGCTTCCGTTTCTCCACCCTACGTTGCCTGGCATCAGGGACAAACTCCCTTTGATCTTCCCCACTGCTCCATGCCTCAGGCGCCTCCGGGTGGCCAACCAGCCTCTCTGGTCCCTGCTCTGAGTCTGAACCCTGCCCAGGGTCCTCCACATCTTCCATAGCAGACACATAGGAGTCCTTGATATTGGAGTCCGTTGGGAGCTCCAACAGCTCCTATTGGGCCACAACAGGTGACCCTGTGAGGACATAGATCAACCTCCAAGTGCTTCAATGACCCTCTGAAAGAATGCAAATGACCAGCTGTCTGCAAGGAATATAAATCCTTCCATTCCCCACCATCCAGTCAGAGCTGAAGAAGCTTCTTGGATGAGAAGTGAAACGTCTTCAATAGAAAACAAACAAACAAGAAAGTCCAGTTGCCACCTGAAAAAAAGCACTTTTGGGACAACCATGACTGACAATCTCTACAGAAAGTGAGGATAATCAACCCATGGCACAATTTGCCTTCAGAAGTTGTGAGTATTCCAACACTGAAGGTTTTTTTTTTTTTTTTTTAAAGAGATTGGACAACCATTAGTCTGAAATGCTACAGGTCTTCCTGCATGATCAGGAGTTGGACTAGAAGACCTCTAAGGTCCCCTCCAACTTTGTTATTCTCTTATTCTGACTATAAGGAGGTACATCAAACTCTTTGCTGCTTTTAGTGGGTGGGCAGAAAGGGACAGAAACTGAAGGTGGGATACAACCTTTAAAGAATATTAATCCTACTTATTTTCATTCAATATCCTTAAGAACTTCACTTGATTAGTTATGTACTGTGGATTAGTTATGGCAAGGCGGGAGAAGTAGAAAGTAAAGAAAAAGTAAATGAAAGATTTCCATACATTTCAACCAGATGTTTGATGTCTGATTATATTTCTGGCTTTTCTTCATGAGTAGCAAAGAGAGACAGAGCGAAGAAGGAAGGCTATTTCACAAAATGTCAAATTACAGAGCTGCATAATTTTGATGAAGAGCATTTAATTAATAGAATCGTATTTCTATTGTTCCAAATGAGCAGCAGAATTTTGAAATACAGAATATTCATCTTTTGGATCAACTTGTCCTCCTTCCTTCCTTCCTTCCTTCCTTCCTTCCTTCCTTCCTCCCTCCCTCCCTCCCTCCCTCCCTCCCTCCCCTCTCTCTTTCTTTTTCCTCCTTCCTCCAACATGTTCTCTCTCCTCCCTCCCTCCCTCTTTCTTTCCTCAAACCCATTCTTTCTCCCTCCTTCCTTCCTTCCTTCTATCCTTCATTTTTTCCTTCCTTCCTTCCACCTCCCTACCTTCCTTTTTCCTTCCTCCAACCTATTCTTTCTCTTTCCTTTCTCCATCCCCTCTCACTTCTTTTCCTCCTTCATCCAACATATTCTCTCTTTCCTTCCTTCCTTCCTTCCTTCCTTCCTTCCTGCCTTCCTGCCTTCCTGCCTTCCTTCCTTCCTTTTTCCTCCCTCCTCCAACCCATTCTTTCTCCTTCCTTCCTCCCCTTTTTTCCTTCCTTTCTCACTCCCTCCCTTCTCTCCTCCTTTTTCCTCCTTCCTCCAAAATATTTCTCTCTCTCTCTCTCTCTCCCTCTCTCCCTCCCTCTCTCTCTCTCTCTGTCTCTCTCTCTCTCGCTATGACTCATATTTGAACTAAGAGTCCAAAGAAGGGAAAGAACAAAGGAAAGTGTGAAGGGAGCAAAGGAAGTCTGGCAATATTTTAAAAGGTAACTGATGTTCACCAGCAGCTGCAGGAAGACATTAAGTAATAGAACACAGTGATGTTAACAGCTCTCTTGGTAAGGGAGGTAAATGAAACAGACCACAGAATCCAGCGTATCATTAATCTATAGTGAATAATGACTTGGGTAGTGTAAGGAGATTAAAAAGGGCATTGTAAACATTTGTGGCTGTATAATATACAAATTAAAAATGTGTGAACGCTCACTGCTGCATAATCTCCAAATTAAAAAGTGTAATAGCGTAGCATTAATTACCGGCTGATCAATTCCTCCATAATTGCCGGCTTGTAGATGAACAATTATGGGTCTGAAATGTTATTTGAGAAAGAGACATTGACCTTGGTACCATAAGAAATGCTAATATGTTTGAAGGTAATATGGGCATACATCAAATCACTCTTATCAGCATTTGCTGCAATGGTTCATATTAATAACTTCTTTTGTTTTTAAGGTGATGGCACACAAAATGGATTTTTATGAGCACAGATCTTCAGATCGTGATTGTATGTTGGCCTATATCTCTGATGGCGAACCTATTCTCCAAAGCACCTGAGGGTAAGGCAAGAAGCCATGGGTGGAAACTAATCAAGGAGAGAAGCAACTTAGAACTAAGGAGAAATTTCCTGACAGTGAGAACAATTAATCATTGAAGCAATTTGTCTCTAGAAGTTGTGAATGCTTCAACACTGGACGTTTTGAAGAAGATGTTGGATAACCATTTGTCTGAAATGGTATAGGGTTTCTTTTCTAGGCAGGGGGTTGGACTAGAAGACCTTTAAGGTCCCTTCCAATTCTATTCTATTCTATTCTATTCTATGTTGCTGAATAAGCATTGGATTCCTCATGTTTATGACATTCATTTAGCAACAAAACCTGCTGGATCAGGCTAACTTGGTGTTTTCAGAATCCTGTCCATCAATCACCTTTTAAACTACCCCTGTTAGTAATATGACATTGCAGATGAAGAACCAACAAATATGTCTAATTTAATGAAAAGAAGGACTAGGGGAGACATGATAGCAGTCTTCCAATCTCTCAGGGGTTGCCACAAAGAAGAGGAAGTCAAACTATTCTCCAAGGCACCTGAGGGTAGGACAAGAAGCAGCGGGTGAAAACTAATCAAGGAGAGAAGCAAATTAGAACTGAGAAAAAAATTCCCTGACAGTTAGAACAATTAACCAGTGGAACAGCTTGCCTCTAGAAGTTGTGAATGCTCCAACACTGGATGTTTTTTAAGATGTTGGATAACCATTTGTTTGTAGTGGCGTAGGGTTTCCTTCCTAGGCAGGGAGTTGGACTAGAAGACCTTCAAGGTCCCTTCCAACTCTGTTATTCTAAATTCTATGGCCCACGTGTTCTTGAACGTCTTGCCTTCAGAAGTTGTAGGTGCTACATCACTGGAGCTGAAAAAGCTTATTTCATTTCTCATCCAAGGAACTTCATCAATTGTGATGGCAGATGGGGGTGGATGGCCCTGAGTGGATGGTGAGGGTGGGAGGTGGGAATGGAAAGGATCATATATCCTCTGGTATTTAGCACTCTCCCTGAAAGCTCTTCGGGCCACTTGGGGTTTTTTCTGTGCCCTTAGGGTCACAGATAGTAAAGGATAGTAACAGTGACAGAGTTAAAAGGGACCTTGGAGGCCTTCTAGTCCAATCCACTGCTCAAGCACCAGAATCTATACTATTCCAGGCAAGTAGCTGACCAAGCTCTCTTTAGAAAGCACTTGAAAAAAAGGAACTTTGGATAAAAGTATTTCTATTTGTATTTGTATTTATTTGTCTTGTATGCCGCCCACTCCCGAAGGACTCTGGGCGGCTCACAATAGACAAGGGAAGGGGGAAGACTAGACAAAGACAACACTTTAAAAACAAAACCGCAACATTCACAATTTCTGCTGGGGTGGATGTTTCACAGCCCCCCCCCCCCCCGGCCTGCTGGAGCAGCCAGGACTTGGTGGCTTTGCGGAAAGCCGGGAGGGTCGTAAGGGTCCGGATCTCGACAGGGAGATCATTCCAGAGGGCTGGAACTGCAACAGAGAAGGCTCTCCCCCGAGGGGTCGCCAGCCGACATTGGCTGGCGGATGGAATCCGGAGGAGACCTAACCTGTGAGATCTGATCTGTGAAGACGCCTTGATTTAAAAGTGAAGACGCCTTGATTCAATTCATTTCAGAATAGAGCTGAAAGGGACCTTGGAGGTCTTCTAGTTCAACCTCTTGCTCAAGCAGGAGACCTATACCATTTCGGACAAATGGTTATCCAATCTCTTCTTAAAAACTTCCAATGTTGGAGCATTCACAGTTTC
Source organism: Thamnophis elegans (assembly GCF_009769535.1). Lineage (NCBI taxonomy): Eukaryota > Metazoa > Chordata > Lepidosauria > Squamata > Natricidae > Thamnophis > Thamnophis elegans. The sequence continues at coordinate 144,963,638 of NC_045543.1, read as the reverse complement.
TGGAGGCAAGAGGTTCCACTGGTTAATTGTTCTCAATGTTAGGAATGTTCTCCTTAAGTTGCTACTTTTCATGGCTAGACTCCATCCATTGCTTCTTGTCCTAAGTACCATTGGAAGGTACCCAGTGGTGGGTTTCAAATTTTTTAGAACCTCTTCTGTAGGTGTGGCCTGCTTTGTGGGAGTGGCTTGCCGGCCATGTGACCAGGTGGGAGTGGCTTGCCAGCCATGTGACTGGGTGGGCATGGCCAACTTGTAAAATGTAGTGAAACTCACTTAACAACGCTCTTGCTTAGCAACCAAACAAAATGTTGGCTCAGAAACTCTGGCATTTGAAGCATGCAAGTCTTAAAGCTGTCAAGTTACAAGACCCTTGCACCCCTAACCTTTTAGAAAAAAAACCTAGGGGTGTTCAAACTTGACAGCTTTAAGACTTGTGGACTTCAACTCCCAGAATTCTTCCTCCAGTCATGTTAGCTTAGGAGCTCTAGCATTGAAGTGTGCAAGTCTTAAAGCTGTGAAGTTACAAGACCCTTGCACCCCTAACCCTTTAGAACCCCCCCCCCCAGGGGTGTTCAAAATTGGCAGCTTTAAGACTTGTGGACTTCAACTCCCAGAATTCTTCCTCCAGTCATGTTAGCTTAGGAGCTCTAGCATTGAAGTGTGCAAGTCTTAAAGCTGTGAAGTTACAAGACCCTTGCACCCCTAACCCTTTAGAACCCCCCCCCCAGGGGTGTTCAAACTTGACAGCTTTAAGACTTGTGGACTTCAACTCCCAGAATTCTTCCTCCAGTCATGTTAGCTTAGGAGCTCTAGCATTGAAGTGTGCAAGTCTTAAAGTTGTGAAGTTACAAGACCCTTGCACCCCTAACCCTTTAGAACCCCCCCCAGGGGTGTTCAAAATTGGCAGCTTTAAGACTTGTGGACTTCAACTCCCAGAATTCCTCCTCTCGCTCTTCATCTTGATGATGTGCAGACAAGCGGGGGGTGGGAGCTGGAACCGGTTCTAAACGGCACTGTAGATTTGTGGAACCTCTCCTATAGAAGAGGTTACAACTGGCAGGAACCCACCCCTGAAGGTACCATCTGAAGTTACAATAGTATTGAAAAAAGTGATGTGGCTGGTTTTCACACTTAGGACCAACGTTCTTACGAAATACCCTTCTCAAAACTTCCATGATCTGAACATCCCACTTTCCTAAGCTTGTTCCTTGTGTTAGTCCTATGTAAATGTGGTCCTACAAAAATTATCCTTATGTTTCCCAAACGCCCGATTATCCCAAAGTCTTGGCAGCCTTCCAAAGCCATTCAGATAAACGATGCTGTACTGTATATGCAATTAAGAACAAATGTGTTATCAAGCTAATATATATATGCCCTGATTCCTTTTAAATTTATGTGGAAGCCTATTAATTTATTGTCGAATAGGTATCTCGATTAAAACATATGGGGAAGAAAACCTGAATCACTGTGTTTGCCCAAGAGACCTTCAAGAAGTAGTATTTCTTATTTCTATTCCTTATTCCTCACACTTATTTTCTTAGAATTGATGTTAAGAGCAAGGTTTATTTGAAGGGATGGGAAGAGAGGCAGGACCAGATGATAAAGCTTTAGTAGCAAAAAAAGAAATGAGGAAGGCAACTGAATACTTATTTATGGCAACCGTGTGAAGATCTCAAGCAGCGGAACATTTTCAGTTTCTCCTCCCCTTGATACTCTTCAGTTCTTCCGCCCCAATAGGGTTAACTTTATCTTAATTTTGTTCTAATTATTTTAATTAAATATTAAGCACATAAAATTAATTGATCATGACCAGAATAAGTAGTTAGCCATTAAGATATGGAAATAATTGAAACCGCAGCATTTCATACTGTGTTTTGGAAGCAAGCAAAGAAGGCGATTGGTGGGAACTTTTTTTAAGAGTGAGTAAGTTCTTGCCAGATGTTTAAAGGAACCCAGCAATATTTCCTAAAGGGAGATCCGTCTCTTCCACATCTGGAGGCCACTGCAAAGGCAGTTGTGCTCTTTTAATGTATGTGAGAAGGACCTTGGCAAATGAGAGGGGGGAAATGTTGCCTAAGCAGTGGTCAGATAAGAGACAGCACAGCCCACAGCTGTACAATAGGTAAAAAGAGAAGCTCATGTTGGAAGAAATGTCCATCTGGGTTCAGTTCCAGGTGGGGAAAAAGCCACTGGAAACATGGAGGCTGATTGGAAAGATGGTTTTAATGGTGGAGAGGACCACATGCCTTGGAGCTCCTGGGTGAAAAGGGGGATCACGTGCGTCCAGATGTTGGGTAAAGAAGAAAAAGGGGGTGTCAGCATTCCAAGTATCATGTAGAATTAAATCAGAGTCCAAGGCAAAATGATCCTTAAAGTTCCAATTTAATAAAGCAGACATCTTAGCACATCTGTGTTAATCCCAATTCTGGAAATGACATCAGAATTTCACCCAGTTAAAAGTTCATGATCTTGTCCCCGCACCCACAATCCATCACATGGTCCAATCTTCTTCCACGCTCGTGTCTCCACCCAGCTGCTTCCGGTCAGGTGTAAAAGTGTGGAGACAAAAGATGACCTTGGCTTCTAGCAAAGAATGAAAACAATACATTCCACAATCCTACTCCTGTCTATTCCCCCCTCCCATCAACTATACTATTGAAACAGCATAATGAAATAAGAGAAAGTGTGGCAGGCCAAAATTCTAAAAGGAATATAATTGCAGGCCTGACAGGGGGGAGATGCTGAGAGTTCTGGAGTTTTATACCCTCTCCTGGCCCCACTTCCTGTTCCTGTTTAAGAAATGTATTCTGATTGGTTTTCAGACTCCCAGAGGGACTTAGTTAGCTTTGTAGGCTGTCCTGAGACCCAAGCTTGTCTGCCTTGCTGGCTAATGTAATCTTCCCAGGCGCCATGTGGTGAGTTTCCGTTTGCTAGATAGGTCTTCCTGAAGGAGGTAGAACTTTGTTATGTAGAGTAGACTGACTCAGGCCTTAATGGCCCATGGACAAAGGTGGGGGAGGATGAGTTCCTGCCTCCCTTTTAGAGGAAAATATTCTGCCCTTTTAATATTTCCTAAAATGTCTCATTTTCTAGTTGAGGGGTGGGTTTTAACATCCTACACTCAGAAGGGATCGTCCTTAACTGCTCAGATTGTAGAGCTGTCCTTTCAGATTTGCAAGATTCCATTAATATAGCCTTACAGTAACAGAATAGAATTAGCTCATCTTCTCATGCGTCCTGCTTGATGTATCTGGGAAGGCTGACATAGTCTTTGTACAGTTAACCTCGTTCTTCTGCCATGAAATATAGCAGGCTAAACAGCTGGGGGTTGGGTCCTTCCTTCCTTCTCTCTATTCCTCACTCCATTTCTTCCTTCCTTCCCTCTTTTCTCACTCCATTTCTTCCTTCCTTCCTTCCTTCTTTTTTTCTGTCTTTTCCTCTCCATTTCTTCCTTCCTTCCCTCTTTTTGTCCCTCCCTCCTTCCTTCCTTTCTTGACTCTTTCCCTCCCTCCATTTTCCCTCCTTCTTCCTTCCTTTCTTCTTCTCCCTCCCTTCCTGTTCCTTCCTTTCCTCTTTTCCTCATTCAATTTCTTCATTCCTTCCCTCTTTCCCTCCCTCCTTCCTTCCTTTCTTGACTCTTTCCCTCCCTCCATTTTTCCCTCCTTCTTCCTTCCTTTCTTCTTCTCCCTTCCTTCCTGTTCCTTCCTTTCCTCTTTTCCTCATTCAATTTCTTCATTCCTTCCCTCTTTCCCTCCCTCCTTCCTTCCTTTCTTGACTCTTTCCCTCCCTCCATTTTTCCCTCCTTCTTCCTTCCTTTCTTCTTCTCCCTTCCTTCCTGTTCCTTCCTTTTTTTCTTTTTTTTTATTAGTAAAAGAAAAATACAACAACCAATAACTGGTAAAAGACAATACAACATCCACTGTTTTGCTTTACATTTGACTGCGTTTCAAGACATTCCCATAATATCAAAATCATTATAGACATCAAAGGTTAGGTATCTTCTTCCCTCCCTCCCTCTTTCCTTCCCTTGTTTCTTCTTTCCCACTCCCCTTCCTTCCCTCCCTCCTTCTCTCCTTCCCTCCTTCCTTCCCTCCTTTCTTTTCCTTTCCTCCTTTCCTTCCCCTTCCCTTTCCTCTCTTCTTCCCCCCCTCCTTCTCTCATACCTTCCCTCCCTCCTTTCCTCCTTCCCTCCTTCCTTTCTCTTCTCTTAAGTTCCCTCCTTTCTTCCCTCCTTCCCTCCTTCCTATCTACTCTCCTTCTCTCCTTCCTTTCCTCTTTTCCTCATTCAATTTCTTCATTCCTTACCTCTTTCCCTCCCTCCTTCCATCCTCCCTCCCTCTCTCCTCCCTCCCTCCCTCCCTTCCCTGAGGCAATATACATTTTAAATTAATATCAATGCTCTAACATAGAGCTCAACTCCTGATAGCTTCCAGCATCTACATTAGACTGGAAGTGATTCATTATCTTCTCCTAAACTTTTTTCCCTTTTCCATTTCCAGACCCAGCTCTGAGATTTCCTGATGAACGCCTCTCTAAGAGTTAACAAGAAGCAACACCGCTTAGATGTTTCCAAGATCACCAAGGTCAGATAAACGGTGCTCCCTGAAATTGATTCTTTTATTTGGAAGTAAATCCTACTGAGTTCCTTTCGACTGCCATATATTTCAGCATCAGGCTACAGTAAAACAAGGCTACTGTAAAGCAGGTTAATTGAACTTCCAGGGAAGCTGCTGTTCAGGGAAGCACAGCTGCATCCAGGCGGGGAGGGTTACAAATTGAGCCTCATTGAGATTAGCTCAATAAGTAGGAGAATATTAAAGAAGTTGCTCCCCCTGATCTAAAGAGCATGGAAAAATGCTCTCAAAGGGGAATTTGTTAGCATGCTGACCTCAGTCTTTAAAAAGTTTTTTGTAAGTAAGCAACTCAAAAGTTTTACCAAGACTTCATGGGAAGTGATAGAACCTCTCTAACCTGTTCTGGTGAGGCTACATTTGGAAGATTGTGTCCAGTTTTGGCCACCATGATTTTAAAAAAAAAGACAATGAGACTCTTGAAAATAACAGAATGCTCTGTCCTGCACATTGACAAAAAAATAATCAGAACACCAAATGCAAGTTGGATGGAAATGATCTCATGAATGACCCTCACTCTGTCACGGGTCTTGGAGTTCTCATCCCCTCTAAGCCCCAGAGCCCACTGTAACAGCATTGCCAAAAAAAGGCATTAAGAGTTGTTAATCTAATTTTGCAAAGCTTCTTCTCTGGTAACATTGTATTGCAAACTAGGGCATACAAAACCTTTGCCAGACCAATCCTCGAATACAGCTCGTCTGCCTGGAATCCGCACTGTTCATCAGACATTAACACAATGGAGATAGTCCGGAGGTATTTCAAGAGAAGACTACTCACTCCTCTACTCACAAGAGAATCCCTTATGCCACCAGTCTCGAAATTTTGGGCCTGGCCAATCTGGAATTGCACCGCCTGCGGTCGGACCTAAGCACAGTACACAAAATTGTCTGCTACAACGTCCTTCCTGTCAACGACTACTTCAGCTTCAACCTCAATAATACACGGGCAAACAATCAATAATTTGGTCTCCGGACTCAATTCAAGGTGTTGGTTATTACCTTTAAAGCCCTACATGGCTTAGGGCCAGGATACCTTCGAGACCGCCTGCTGCCACATACCTCCCAGCGGCCAGTAAGATCCCACAGATTGGGCCTCCTTCAGATGCCGTTAGCCAAACAGTGTCAGCTGGCGGGCCCTCAGAGGAGAGCCTTCTCTGTGGCTGAAACCGACTCTCTGGAACCAGCTACCCCCGGAAATCCGGACCATACCCACTCTCATGGCCTTCAGGAAAGCTGTAAAAACTTGGCTGTTCCGGCAGGCCTGAGGCTGTTGACCTCACTGTTGAGGTCCAGCCCCGATTAGAATGAATGTATGAGGGTGTTTGTTGTTTTTAAATTGTTTTCTTTTATCGTTATGTGTTTTTTATTTCTTATATTTTTTGTAAGCCGCCCAGAGTCCTTCAGGATTGGGAGGCATATAAATATATTTAATAAATAAATAATAAATAAACAAACTCAAGGTAAACCGTTCCAAAATTAATTGCAGAAAATACGACTTCAGCAACAGAGTGGTGAACGCCAGGAATGCTCTACCTGACTCCGTTGTTACATCCTCAACCCACCACAGCTTCAACCTTAAACTATCTACTGTGGACCTCACCCCATTCCTAAGAGGCACGTAAAGAGGGCACCAGCGTGCCTTCTGTCCCTGTGCTACTGTCCCCATGTATTTGTATTCATTTATTTTATTCATGACCACTTTTATATTTATACCTGCTTTCTTGTCAAACTAATAAATACAAAAAAATAACAATAACAGAGTTGGAAGGGACCTTGGTGGGGTATTTTAGTTGAACCCCCTGCTCAGGAAATTAACCCTTATATCATTTCAGACAGGTGGATGTCCAGTCTTTTCTTAAAAACTTCCAGTGTTGGAGCACCCACAACTTCTGGATGCAAGTTGTTCCACTGGTTAATTGTTCTCACTGTCAGGAAATTTCTCCTTAGTTCCAAGTTGCTTTTCTCCTGGATTAGTTTCCACCCATTGCTTCTTGTTCTACCCTCAGGTGCTTTGGAGAATAGGTGAACCTCCTCTTTGTGGAAATTCCTTGGTCTATTTTGTAGGTGAGAATCAAGGATGAGCTTTAGCTCTCCCAGTCTTGTGAAAGCCTACTTATCTCTACTCTGAACATGGGGGATTGTTCAGGAGGTGAGGGGAGAGATGGACAATGGATGAAGAGTAGTTGGCAACCAGCTGGTTGTCTGTGGGGCGCTAGTTGAAATTTGTTGTGTTGTGTACATATTTCTTTGTGAAGGTGTGGCTGGAAAGAATAACAGAATTGGAAGGGACTTTGGGGATCTAGTCCAACCCCGGCTCAAAGAGGAGACTCTAACATTTCAGAGAAATAGTTGTCCATCTCTTCCTAAAAATTGAGTACCCACAACTTCTAATTGATTGTTCTGTCAGAAATTTCCTCTTTAGTTCCAAGTTGCTTCTCTCCTTAATTAGTTCCCATCCATTGATTCTTGTTCTATCTTCGGGAGAACGGGTTGACCCCCCTCTTCTTTGTGGCAGCCCTTCAAATATTGGAACACAGCTATCATGATACCCCTAGTCCTTCTTTTTATTACACTAGACATTCCTGCAACCATTCTTCTTATGTTTTAGCCTTTGGTCCTTTAATATCTTTGTTGGTCTTCTCTGCAATCTATCTAGAGTCTCAACATCTTTATTATATTTTGGCAACAAAAACTGGATGCATTATTCCAAGTAGGGGTGGGTTCCTGCCAGTTCCTGCCAGTTCTACCCTCTTCTATAGAAGAGGTTCCACAAATCTAGAGGGCCATTTAGAATCGGTTCCAGCTCCCTCCCTCCACCCATCCGCACATCATCAAGATGAAGAGAGAGAGGAGGAATTCTGGGAGTTGAAGTCCACAAGTCTTAAAGCTGTCAACTTTGAACATCCCTGGGGTTTTTTTTCTAAAGGGTTAGGGGCGCAAGGGTCTTGTAATTTGACAGCTTTAAGACTTGCGTGCTTCAAATGCCAGAGTTTCTGAGCCAACATTTTGGTTGCTAAGCAAGAGCGTTGGTAAGTGAGTTTCTCCACATTTTACAAGTTGGCCATGCCCACCCAGTCACATGGCTGGCAAGCCGCTCCCACCCAGTCACATGGCCGGCAAGCCACTCCCACAAATCAAGCCACACCTACAGAAGAGGCTCTATTTTTTTTTGAAACCCACCACTGATTGCAAGAGTGGAGAAATAGAGACATCTAGGAACAGGAACAAATGTTGTGTTGGGCAAAATGTGCTACTGTAAAAGACAGAGTAAGAAGCTCAGTTTGACATCTACATAATTCAGCCTTCTCATACTGAAAATCGCTGTCTGCTGTTATTTAATGCCGACTCTGCCTGCAATAAGATCTTCCCTAACCATGGTTTAATTAGGGATGAGAGAGCTGACCTGGCTTGCATGACTAAAACCGGTGTGGACAGAGAAGGACAGAGTTTGTTTATGTAAAGCTTGAAACGATCTCTTGAACTTGAACATTTCAACTCTGCAAGCTGAACAATTTCCATTGGAATCCAACATTAATCAGCAACTAGAAATTAACATTCACACCTCCCTTTAGATCTTGCTGCTTTAGGAGTTACCTTGGTTACCAGTTGATTGATTGACGGATGCAAATCAAAGTGCTAGTTAGTACCTATTAGAGCCTCCGTGACTCTGAATTTGGTTATCTGAGTGACCTGTCTGTCCTGCTAGATCTAAGAGGAGATCAATTAAACCCAGGTCTTGTCCCTAGGTGATTGTCATCTGAAAGGGCTTTGGGATAGGCATTCTCAAGAGCTATCTACTTTCTTTGGAAGGAGGAGGAGGAGGAGGAGAAAGAGGAGGAAGAGGAGGAGAAGGAAAAAGGAAAAGAGGAGGAAAAGAAGAGGAGGAAGAGAACATACTTGGAAGAAGAAACTTGCAAGAAAAAACTTTCATCAATTTTGAAGCTGACCTGACCAAAGGCATTTTGAAGCTTCAGTGTTGCCACATTGGAGCTGAGGGATAGGGAGTGGGGGGAATAGAGATAGCTGGGGTTTTGTAGCCAAAACAAAATACTTTCTCCTGGGAACCAAGGACATTCCCACAGGTGGCTGAAGAGAAGAGGAATGACATTACCAGGCAACTGGATGACACTCTGATTGGACCATGTGACTGATTTTTTGGGGGAAGCAGAAAACTCTTACTTTTAATTAGGTGAAAATTGTGGGATCCTTCAGAGTCAGTTTTCACCAGAACTGTGCCAATACGATATATCCAATAAAACTATTCTTTGAGGAATTTACCTGCCTCGGAATTTTGTTTCCTATGGAATTATTACTTGGAACCCTAACACGTTCATTCAGTCTAGCAGACATCTCGTCAATCAAAGAGTGAGGGTTAGGGTTCATCATCAGTGATAGAAGGGAATGGGCTTTACTCTCTGTTTACTATATATACATACGGGTGTCCTGTCATTGTTGGAGGGGGGTGTTCTTGGTGGTTTCTTGATTAGGCTGCTGTTTTCTTTTTGATTGTTTTAATTGATTAATGATTGACTTGATCATGAATATAATGTATTTTTCAGAGTTTAAAATGCACTTTTTTCCCACAAAAAAGAGGCTGAAAATCTGGGTGCGCCTTATACACTGAATACAGCATTTTCTGCCTCCAGAAACCCCGCCCTTAACCAAAATAGCCGTGCATAGCCTTTAGGAGGCTTTCAGAGTGCTCCTGGGTGCTGGGGAGGGCAGAAATGAGGGAAAAACAGGCCTTTTTGCTCAGTTTTGCCCCCCCAGCCCCAGGAGCACTCTGAAAGCCTCCTAAAGGCTATACATGCCATGGGGGGGGGGGGATGGGCCTGTTTTTACAAAAAAAATGGGCTGCTTTTTGCTCATTCCCCCCCCCCCCCCATGCTCTGAAAGCCTCCTAAAGGCTATTCATGCACTTCTTTTTTTAAAAAAAAAAGGGGGGGGCATGTTCACGGAAAACGGGCTATTTTGGGAAAGTTTGCATTTAGTTATCTTTTATTACATTTTCCTTTTCCTTTATACAATCACTTAAATACTGTGCAGTTAAAAAAAAGAAGAATAAACAACTCATAACACTTCTATCCTACATACACCCTTCCTTCTACCCCTCCAACTTTCATTTCTCCCTTCCAACAATCCCCTCTTCTACTTCCCCTCCCCCTCAGCCATTCCTTTCTCCCCTTCCCACCATCTCACCCTCCTTACATTCCCTTCTCACTCCCTCTTAATTCCCCCCTCTTCTTTCCCTCTACACCTCGCTTCGGTGTATTTCTAGTATTCATTGGTCTATTTGTTTTGTACTAAAACAAAAGGAAAAGAAAAGGAAAAGAAAGAAGAAAAGAAAAAAAAGAAAAAAAAGCAACAGTATCCAAGTGCATTCATTGTTACTTCGACCCTCCCCCCACCCACCCCCTGAACCCCCCTCCCTGACCCCCTTCCGACTTCCCAGGTCCCATTCCCGGCATCGTTCTTTATCAAGCAAAGTCTGGAGTATATTGAAACCAAATAGATTAGAAGTTACAAAATAATAAAAAATAATAAAAAATAAAGAACAAAAAAGAAAAGAATAATAAAAAGAGAGAAAAAAAAGGGAGGGGGGGTAACCCCCCCCCCCAAGAAAGAGAAGTCAATATACTCTCTAACATTAAACTCAGCTTCTCATTATTTTTAAAATTTTAAACAATGTCTTTACCTGCTTCCGCATATAAATTCTATACCTCCCATCCTACCTTTACCCGTGTCCGCATATATATTTTATCCTCATCCATTGCTCCTCTCATATTTACTCCACCCTCGTGTAGACTCTCCAGATAATCTTTCTTAACCTTGTATTCAAATAACAATTTATACAAAAATCAGCATACATTCTGAATCAAGATAATCTAATTGAACTTTCACTACCCTTCCATCTACCCCACGCACCCGACTCCATTCATCCCAAACCACAATCCAAGAAAACTATGATCTTCGCTCTCCTCGCCCCAAAGAATAGATCATGCGCAGTTTAAATTAAGATTCAAACAAGTCTTATATAAGTCCCATATAATATATGTCCAAATTCAGCACCGCTTCTTTCAGTCTCAATATCTCTTCATCGATATACAGCTTTGTCATTTTATACCAGACAGGAGTCCTGAAATTTTATTCAAATTAAAAATTTAAGAAGTATTTTAAAGGCATAGCTGGATCTTTATTCTTTACTCTTCTGCCCTTCCGGAAAGGGAAAGCAACACCCGCCGCCTTGTAGCCACGTGTCCCGCTGCTTATCTTCTCCTTCTCCTTGTCTTTCTCCAAGTCCGGATGAATCAGGAAGTCCCGCCTTCAGGGTTTTGTAGTAAAAATCTCGGGCTTCGCAAACAGAATTGAGACGATATTTTTGGTTCTCAAATGTGACTGTGATACCAGATGGCACTTCCCATTTATATTGTATCTGAGAATCTCTGAGTTTTTCAGTTAAGAAAGTGTAGTCTCTCCTTGCTCTTAATATTTGAGATGGTATTTCTTTAAAAACAATCAAGTCCTGTCCATCGATTCGCAGCCTGTTATTGTAAAACTTCTGTATTATCGCATTTCTGGATTCTCTTGTGGTGAAATATATAATTATGTCCCTCGGAAGCTGTCGTTGTTTTGCTACACACGAGTTCTGGCGATAAATTTTTTGAATCTGCCAATCAAAGTTAAATCCCGGACTTCCCACCGAACGTCTGAAAGCTTCAAAAAAGGTCTGTTTCAAATTCTCCTGTTCCTTTTCACGCAATCCTCTGACTCTTATTGCAAATGCAGTCTTATTGTAATTTATCATAACGAGTTGTTTTTGAGCATTTTCAACTTCCTGTTGTAACGTTTGAATTTTAGATGTCAAATTAGAATTAGTTTTTTCCAAAAGTTCCAATTTGTCCTCCATTTCAGAAACATAGCCTGTCATAACAGTCATAACTCTGATCGTATCTTCCCTTGTTTGAGCAATCTTGGCGTCCAGTTTATCATATAAGTCCGATAAAAGTTGTTTAATTTCCTGTCTGAACTCTTTAAGGGTTTCAAAAAGAAATTCTTGCGTTAAGAGATCTCCAGTGGAGGGCGTGGGAGGCAAGGGCAGCGATTTTGTAACAATTTCTTGAGATGTATTATTAAGGAAACGCTTAGACTGCTTCGATTTGGGAGCCATTATAAAAAAAACGCACAAACAAACAAAGTCTCTGCTCCCCTCGGTTTTAAATGGGGTACTATTTATAGATTTTTAACAGTTAATAAGGAGAAGTCTTCAGGAGAATAGAGCTGATTGAGTGTGTCATATATCAAACGCAGAAGCTATAAAATCACCATCTTGTAACGCAGCTGGATAAGAAAGCCTTTTACAAAATTGAAGCTGGTATTTTGAATAGTAATAAGAAAAAAAAAATTACAACTTCAAGTTAATATTTGGTTTTGAAGCCATTTCAAAATTTATCTGCCTGCAGTTAATAAAACTCTATTGCCTGAATATGCAGCTTTAAGTGAAGAGGCTGAATTCCCCTTTTATTTTGAAGTTAAGGCTTGACAAAACTTTCAGTGAGTAAACATTGTAACAAGACCGTTCAGCAGATTCATCACCATTTAACTTCCAGATAAGCAAAGTTAATGAAGGAATAACATTCTTGTAGAAATAAAGCTAATTAAAAAGCTTCTGCTGGCCTATTGTGAAACCAAAACATGTGATAAGCAATCTCTTTTGTTTTGGATTCTTGTAAATTCTTGTGAGGATTAACAAAAAGTGTTCATTATTACCGGAGAAACCAGCCTGCTCGGCGCCATTTTAAAAGCCTCTAAGTAAATAATTTTTCGGAGGAGAAAAAGAAAAGAAGCTAAAATGTTGATAAACAATTATTGTGCACGGAAATGGATTCAGCTCGTGATAAGATTAAATCAAACAAAACTTTGAGCAGAGTGGGGGAGTCTTACTTTGTCCTGCACAAGGCAGTTTGAAATTCCCAGCACGGACAGCTGTTCTGCCTTGGGCTAGCCCCCCTTTCCCTGCAAGCACAAAAGCTGCAAAAATCGAAGAGCATTTGCCAGCAAAACAATATCTTCTTTCCTTCTTGCCTGAAGGATAAGAAAACCTGATAAGACGTCAGATGGAAGATCCTCTAAACAGGTACGTAGCCAGGAATTCGGAGGCAGCTGATTTTTTGCTGCCACCACCAGCAAGCTCCTCCCAGGAAGTCTCGGAAAGTTTGCAGAGTGCAAAAACTTTTTTTTTAAATTTGCCTCTTCAAAATCTTGGTGCATCTTATACTCCGGAAAATACGGTAAACTATGGCTCTCCAGGAAGAGATGATGACTTTTCCTTGTGTTTAAGTAAATATAAGTAGAATTCCACTGCTACCATTTGTAGTCTAGTTGAGTAAGTATGGGGCTAGGAGATCATGCCAAGTATATTTATCTCTGCCAACATCTTTTCTTAAAAAGTTTTTCATTTATTTTTATGACATAATAAAACTTCTTTTGTGAACAGATGTTGTCCGAATTCCCCACCAAACATTCCCACCAAAAAAAACATAATTCATTTTACATTATAGTTCCCTTGTTTCCAATTTTAGCCATATTATTTTTCTTCTCCTATTTTCCCATTTCTTTTTTTTTTATCATGTACAAACAGTATACTTTTTCTTTCTCTTTAAAAATAAACAATTTATCATTTCGTTGCCATCTATTTTCCCTTAACAATATGAATCTTCCAATTTCAGATTTCAAGTTTTGCATAATCAACATAACATAATTATCTAACAGCTTTAAGTTTCTTAATATAATTCCCACACATTCTAATTTAAAACATATTTTACCTTGTTTACAATGCTTCTTTCTGCTGAGTCATATCATTCTACTTATTCTCCTATTTCTAAATTTCCTTTTCTCTTTTTCTTCTTTTTATGTTGTCACATCTCTGCCAACTTCTGATTTTTACACTCGTACCTCCATGAAAGTGCGGAGAAACAGCACCTTACTCTAATGTTTCAACCCATCTAAGCTTTGGTTTAGATCAATAATGAAAGAAAGTACTGGAGAACATACACCAGACATGTCACTGGAATTGCGGGAGGGATCACAAAACTATTTCTCACTTATTTCGGTCATGTTAGGCAAGGGAATTCACTGGAGAAAGCAATTACATAGGGAAGATTTAGTGGTAAGGAGAAACCAGGCCACCAAAGGACACGATAGCGGGACACCATCAAAGATGACACCAGAGCATAGAACAGCTCAAAGAAACAATGTAAGATTGGAAGATGAATCAGACACAACAGAAGCGATGACAACTTCTTCTTCTAGCTTCAGTTGACCCTTCTAGCTAGAAATTAATCATTATTAATATATTGAATGTTTTAATATCAGTGTATATTGATTTACCATTCATTGCCCCAAAACCATATGGATTGGGGCAGCCTATATATTCCTTTTAGGAAACTAATCAATATATAAATATGGTGTGGTTTCTTCTTAAAGCAGCTTGGTGGCCTAGAGGTGAAGACACTCACTCACCGCCCACTCAGAAGGTTGAGAGTTTGATCCTAGGTAGCGACAGACGTTTCTCTATCAGGGCACAAATAGAAAATATCTACAGTGAACCCTCTGTAGGTATCAGGAAGGGCATCCAGCTAGTAAAGATTCAGCTCCACTCAATCAACCAAGCTCCACCCTGATAGACCAAACATAGATGGTGCTGTTTGACCTTCCCCAAAGGATACCTATTAAATTCCTCTTCTTCCCTCCCCTCCTCCTCCCCCCTCCTCCTCCTTCTTCTTCCCATTGCTTAAGTCTTTCCAAATTCAAATTTTTAACTTCAAATTCCATATCTCAGAGATAAAGAGTTGAAATTTGGCTGCTTCACAACCAGAACATAAACAATGTAGCTGGATTCACAATGCCCCAGTGCATTTCCTCCATCCACCCCTCCTGTTAATTGAAACTTTTGCCTACTTTATTGAACAATAAAAATGACAGGAATTATTCCCAGGTGTCCTTCAGTCTTTTTTAAAAAAATAGAGAGTGGAAAAAAATGGATAACGGGGGTCCTGGCAAAGGTGACATAAATTAATGCGGTGAGCCCAGCTATCAAACATTTTGATATGTGAATTGCCTGATATTTCTATAATGCCGTTCTTATGATTGGAAATGTTATCGCTTCCATTGAATCAATAGGAAATGTTAAAGCTCGGCAAAACCCCAATTACAAAATAAAGCTGCAAGGTTAACATCTGGGACTGGCAGAGATAGAAACAATTTCTATTGTCATAGCTTTCTGACAAGTAAATGTCAGAAACATAACACCTTCCACCGAGCTTTGTGAAAAGCACATGTAAAAGAGTGATTGCAAGGCAGTCCCAAGTCAAATCACCTGTCAGCCTCGGTTTGACGGGGAATTACTTTTGTTTTATGCATCTATTAACCTTGAACTATCAGCATTTGTTTTAATGTTCTGCTCTGAAGTGACCTAAATATACTTCCTTAATGCACTTAACCGAAAGTGGCAGTTAAAAATGGAAGTTGAACGGAAGACCAGCATCCCACGCTGGTCACCTCTTGAAGCCCAATTCTGAATTAATTGAGTCCGGGGTCAATCCTGCTTATCTGAGATTCTCAATGGATGGGCTTCTCGTGGAGTCATTTGTGTAGCTTCTCTTTCGCTCCCTTTATCTCAAAGTCTATTAGAAAGACAGGAAATAAACATTGAAAGGCTGGCCTTTCAGGAGAATGAAGACACATTAGGGGCCTTCAAATCCATCACCTGAAGTTCATCAATATTTGCATGTTTTCTCTCTGGCAAATTAGAAAGCTGTAGAAGTTTCTTCTCCTTCCATAAGCTTGTTGAGGTCTACATTCCAGTTTTTGAAAGGGACTTTACCACCACTTCGTGCTCCACAAGTGCCCCTTGCTGTAGTTTTCCACTCTTGGTTCCATTCCTTTGTGCATTGATAAAATACGACGACAACTCCATTAAGTGCATAAGTACATCAAGATTCAACTTGGGCAATGATTTATGGTGATGCCTATGAACTACGTCCTTGCTGAATCATGATGATGGTGATGGTGATGGTGATGATGATGATGATGATGATGATGATGATGAAAAGGACATGTGGTCTTTTAGTTTGTATGTTTCATTTTTCCCCGATGGAAGAGACGTCTACCTGGATGGTCACACTTCTTCAAAAGTTTGAACTTCTTTGTTCTTTTCCTTGAAGTTGTTTTGGTTCTCATCCAAGAAGCTTCTTCAGTTGTGAACCAAAGAAGCTTCTTGGATAACAAAGGTAATGACTTTTAAAAAAAACAAAGTCCAGTTGCCTTTTGATAAATATCTTTGGGAATTACAGGTTGTGCTTGTGTATTTTAAGAACCAGGAACCCATAGGTGGTGATAAAAAGTTCCTTCTGCGAGGAAGAAGGGGAAAGTAGAGGAGGAAGGAAGGAAGGAAGGAAGGAAGTAGAGAAGGAAGGGAGGGAGAAAAGAAAAGAATGAGAAAATAAGGTGGTGATACAGCAGGTGCTAGGGATGGTAAACAAAGCAATCCAAACTATACCTTATAACATTTTAAATGGAATAACAATAATATAAGAATGGCAAAGAAAAAGAATAACTATGTGAATGTATACCTATAATTGTATGTAAGAGAATAAATGACAGTAAAAATATAAAGCACAATATAGGTAAATAATATTTGGTCATAAATAGCTAAGTATAAATAAGTATAGAATTATACATAAAAATGGATAACGAATAAGGAGATTATGAATGCAAGATAGAAATGTATAGAAGGGAAAACACTAACTGCAAAGAAACCGATTCGGAATGCTGTATGATATATGATGGAACTTATTGTTCCTAAATTGTTTTAAGTTATGTGTCTGTTTCTGTTGATGTGTTTATGTGTATAATATATGTGTGTATATATATATATTTAAAGTCACAACCTCTGGTATGCCCAAATATGGGAGGAAGGTCACACTTCCATTCTCTGCCTTCGGCTCGTCACAAGACACCATCCAGACAGAAACCCAATATTTTTTACTGTTGCCTTTTTGTTACTTTTGTTATATATATATGTTATATTTGTGCTGATAAATAAATAAAGGGAGACTAGTATAGATCTATTTCAAGCTATTTAGCTCTCATCAGCTAGCCATACCCTTGCTGGGAATCGAACCTGTGCTCTATTGCCTCTTAGGCAGATGTGTTAACCATTGAGCTACAGATAGAGCACAGGTTCGATTCCCAGCAAGGGTATGGCTAGCTGATGAGAGCATATTCCTTCTGCGTATCAGCTAGCATTTTGCAAGCCACAACAGCAACAGAGTGTAAAGTAGGAAAGAATTCATACAATACTTAGTCAGTGATAGAAAAGTGATCCATCACTGGAGATTTTAAAGAAGAGATTAGACAACCGTTTGTCTGAATAGCAATATAGCAATAGCAGTAGACTTATATACCGCTTCATAGGGCTTTCAGCCCTCTCTAAGCAGTTTACAGAGAGTCAACATATTGCCCCCAACAATCTGGGTCCTCATTTTACCCACCTCGGAAGGCTGAGTCAACCCTGAGCCGGTGAGATTTGAACCACTGAACTGCTGATCTAGCAGTAGCCTGCAGTGCTGCATTTAACCACTGTGCCACCTTGGCTCTGAATATTATACAGTTTCCTGCCTGAGTAAGGGGTTGGACTAGAAGACCTCCAAGGTCCCTTCCAACTCTGTTATTCTGTTAAGTAATAGGGGTAGGCTTATCAAAGACAGATCCAACCTAGAAGCAAGGAGAAATTTCCTATCAGTCAGGACAACTAGCAATGGAAAGCTTTGCCTTCAGAAATTGTAGATGCTCCATCACTGGAGGCTTTGAAGAAAAGACTGGACAGTCACCTGTCTGAAATGGTATAGGGTTTATTTCCTAAGCAGGAGGTTGGACTCGAACACCTCCAAGGTCCCTTCCAACTCTGTTATTTTTTTTTGGGGGGGGGGGTGTATTTATTAGTTTGTCAAAATTGTACAAGATATCAGGTATAAATATAAAAATGGACATCAACGGAAGAAATGAATACAAATAAATGGGGACAGTAGGACGGGGAAGGAAGGCACGCTGGTGTGCTTATGCTTATGTTTCGGATAAGTTTAACATCGGTTCACCGCACACACCGAAATGTGAGAGTGCGCACCTTCCGTGCATGTGCGCAGCTCACTTTGCCCTAAGCATGCGGCTTAGTAAACATGTCTAAATGGGATGGCATAGAGGCGGTGGGCGGCCCACATGCGTTGCCACTACCAATTTGCCCTAACCGGCCCGAACTGGTTGAACACCACCTCTGATATATGGTCTCTGGCTTGAGCAGGGGGTTGGACTAGAAGACCTCTAAGGTCCCTTCCAATCCTATTATTCAACATTCGTGAGTTTATTTTATTTTATTTATTAACAAACATGTAAAATACACACACACACAAAACTTGGATGTACACCACATTTATACAATACAATATGAACAGGAGCTACCTGTTCTTTCTAATAGCAATTATCAATCAATACCGCTCACCTTATATTATTTCCCCTTCTATTGTATTTCATTTGGATTTCACCATTCTTAACCCTCTTATTTTACTCATAACTATTGTTTTTTTGAGTTTTGTTATATTCCTTCGTTGATTCTTGTTTCTTTCCTCCATCCACCTATACCATTTATCCCATGTCTGGAAGAATTCTGATTCTTCTTTTCCCTGGATTCCTTTAGTTAGTTTATCCATTTCGGCACAGTCCATAACCTTTCTTATTATTTCATCTTCGCTTGGAATTAATTTCTTTTTCCATTTCTGGGCTAAGGCAATCCTTGCCGCCGTAATTATATGTAGTATTAAATACTGGATTTCTTTTTTGTATTTCACAAACATTATTCCTAATGGAAAAAAAAACTTCAGGTTTCCATTCTATTTTAACCCCTGTTATTGCCTCCAGCCAATTTTTGATCCTTTTCCAAAAAAATTTAGCCTCCTCACAGGTCCACCATAAATGGTAATATGTTCCGTGCATTGATTCGCATTTCCAACATTTTGGTGAGGTATTTGTTAAGATTTTAGCTAACCTTGTTGGTGCCAAGTGCCATCTGTAAAACATTTTGTACTGGTTTTCCTTGTATGCAACTGATAGTGTCATTTTTAAGTTTGTTCCCCAAAATTTTTCCCATTTGTCTAATTCAATATTAAATTTGTGGGTTTTATCATCTCTCTCAACTTTTCTGAATCTCTCCTGCCTGTGAGTCACATCTGCTGTGAATTAAACATGCTTAGAATATAGGGCAATCCATTCCTGAAAAGATAGGAAGCTCGTATTAAAATACTTGATAAAGTGAACATTATTTTCTGTGATGTAAAGGAACTAATGCCCCTTTAAAGTCTATTAAAGCAGGACCTGCATGGACTGGGGAAGCAGTTTGTGTATTCACTGGCTCTCTGCTGATGATAAACGGATGAATGAAAATGTTTATGCTGGTTTTATGTTGATAGATGCTGGACCAAAAAGTCAATTGTTAACCAAATGCATGCAGGTCTAATGGAAAGAACTGTGAACTATGCACAATGAAAGCATCTGGAGCAGCAGTGAGATTCACTTAGGTTTATCACCAGTTCACAACTGTTAACACATGTTCGTGCATGCTTGCATTGCACGCACCAGTGGTGGGTTACAACCGGTACACTCCAGTACCGGCGTACCAGTACCTGCCAGGAGCACCAGGTACCATTCTGGTATGGTGCTCCAGAAGGCTCACCTGCCCTCCTTATCGGAATTTTAAATTTTTGGTGCTTCTGTGCAGGTGCATAGAGTGTATGGCACCTGCGCAACGCTCTTCCGAGCAACTGGAGCGCATCGGGTAGCCTTCTGGGTGGTAAGTACGCATGCACACATTCATATGATGGGCTCCCAGCCCCGTTGCACCATACTGGTTGCAACGGGATCCGAAACCAGTGGTGGGTTTCAAAAATTGTTCAAACCTACTCTGTGGGTGTGGCCTTCTTTGTGGGAGTGGCTTGCCGCCCATGTGACCAGATGGGAGTGGCTTGCCACCCATGTGACCAGATATGAAGATGCCCACGACACTTGTCAGAACCACCTTAAATTACCTCACACACAGCACTGGCATGCATAAGAATATGATGTAAACTTGTTTTTTAAAAGGCATCTTTGGTTTGCGTTAAAACAACTTCAACACACGCAATGTTCTGATTGCACCACAAACGCAGTCGTCATCCTTACCTTTCACAGAGGCCCTGAGTTTTATAAATATGAGCATGATAGTGTAGAATAATCATATCCAAGGACCAGTGGTGGGTTTCAAAAAATTTTGGAACCTCTTCTGTAGGTGTGGCCTGCTTTCCGGGTCCACTGGTGGAACCTCTTCTAACTGGTTCGGTAGATTTGACGAATTGGTTCTACCGAATAGGTGCGAACTGATAGGAACCCACCTCTGTCTGGAACCCACCACTGGCACGCACACACAGTTTCCACACATGTGTGTGTCCTTCTGCGCCTACATTTTGCTCACCTGTGCAGCCTGCACAAATGCATGCAGTGTCAAAAATGAGACTACATTGGATGTTTTGCAGCCAGCCCAGGCTCCAAAACATCCTATGTAGCCTCATTTTCGATGCTGCGTGCAGCCGTGCAGGCATGCAGGATTGCAAGCCATTGGTGCGAGCAAAGCACATGTGCAGAATTCTGCATGCATGCATGGAAGGGGCACTACTAGTTTGGGTGAAGTGGTCTGAATCTAGTGGATATCACCTCTGATTCTGAGGCTTTAGAATAAAGAGAAAGGCAATGTAAGCGAACAAAGTATTTATTTGGATCAAGACATTGGAGAAATTGGAGCAACGGTGAAATTCCAGATCGATCATTAGCAAAAGGAAACAATATTGCTGTGAAAACAAAATAGCCATTTCAATAAATTCCTGGCATTGATTCAGAACACTTCATCTGGGGGGGGGGGGGAAACCTGTCAAACATAATTTCAGATAACATTCTGAGACTCTGGAAAGAATGCAGAAAAGAGCAAGAGAGATGATTAGGGGATGGGAGGCTAAAATATGCATAGAACGGTTGCAGGAATTGGGTATGCCTAGACCTGGGATGTCAAACTCACGTCATCACACGGTTGCATCACGTGACATATCAGGAATTTCCCCCCCCCCTTTGCTAAACCAACATTGATGTGGCCAGCAGGCTGGGAGTTTGACAGCCCTGATCTGGGCTAATAAAAAGAAGCACTAGGGGTGACATGATAGCAGGATTCCAATACCTGAGCGATTCCTACAAAGGCAGGGGTGGGTTCCTGCCAGTTCTACCCTCTTCTATAGAAGAGGTTCCACAAATCTACAATGCCATTTAGAACCGGTTTCAGCTCCCTCCCCCCACCCGTCCGCACATCATCAAGATGAAGAGTGAGAGGAGGAATTCTGGGAGTTGAAGTCCACAAGTCTTAAAGCTGCCAAGTTTGAACACCCCTGGGGTCTTTTTATCTAAAGGGCTAGGGGTCCAAGGGTCTTGTAACTTGACATCTTTAAGACTTGCATGCATCAAATGCCAGAGTTTCTGAGCTAACATGACTGGAGGAGGAATTCTGGGAGTTGAAGTCCACAAGTCTTAAAGCTGTCAGGTTTGAACACCCCTGGGGTTTTTTTTTTCTAGAGGATTAGGGGTGCAAGGGTCTTGTAACTTGACAGCTTTAAGACTTGCACACTTCAATGCCAGAGTTCCTGAGCCAACATTTTGGTTGCTAAGCAAGAGCGTTGTTAAGTGAGTTTCACCACATTTTACAAGTTGGGTACGCCCACCGGGTCACATGGCCGGCAAGCCACTCCCACAAAGCAGGCCACACCTACAGAAGAGGTTCTAAAAAAATGAAACCCACAACTTTACAAAGGTGATGGGGTCAACCTATTCTCCAAAGCACCTGAAGGCAGCACAAGAAGCAATGGATGAGAACTAGTCAAGAAGAGAAGCAATTGAGAGCTAAGGGAAAAATTTCCTAACAGTAAGGACAATTAACCCTCCATACCTTAGGAGGACTCCATCACTGGAGGCTTTTAGGAAGAGACTGGAGAGCTACTTGTATGGAATCGTATAGGGCCGTGATGGCAAAACCTATGGCATGCGTGCCAGAAATGGCACGCAGAGCCATCTCTCTGTGCACGCCAGCTGTCGCCCGTTGCTCTTCTGGGTTTCGGTGTGCACAATGTGCACAATGTGCACCAGCCAGCTGATCTTCTTGTGCATTGGAGCACCGGAAACTGGAAAAGCAAATTCCTGGTATGCATGCATGCACTGGGAAGCTGAGCTCCCGGTTTCTGGTGCATCTTTGTTTATGCATGCACAACAGAAACTGGAAGACTAAGTGACCTGCATGCATGAGCATCAGGGGTGGGTTTCAAACAGTTTGCAGCGGTCCCTGCAAACCGGTTGGTCGGCGAACCCGGAAGTAAGTAACTTCCGGGAACGGTGAAGGGGCCACCAGCCCGCCCGCACTCCTTACCCAGTTTTGACGAGTTCTGCGCTTCCATGCATGCGCAGGACGCATACAGCGCCTGAGCGATCCTCCAGGAGCAGCTGGAGCATCGCACAGATGCTAGTATGCATGCGTGCACCCCGTGCGTGCACGAGGACGCCGCTGGCCCCGTTCCAACCGAACCGGTTGGAACGGGGCGAGAAACCCACCCCTGATGAGCATGCTAGAAACTGGAAGCTCAGCTTCCCAGCTTTTCTGGTCTCTAGTGTTCTCCCACATGTAAATGTGTTCCTGTTTTGGCACTTGGTGCCGAAACGGTTCACCAGCACTGATATAGGGTCTCCTTGAGCAGGGGGGTGGTCTAGAAGACCTCCAAGGTGTCTTCCAACTCTGTTAACAGCTTCTTGGAAAGCAAAAATATTCCTTTCTGCAGAATGTCATATAAATTAAAGCTTACTTTACCTCTAAAAATAATAATTTCAAAAAAAAATATTGGCGTTATATATAGTTTTCCCATTAGGAGACATTTCACACATTACACTGCACAAAAATACAAATTTATGATAAACTCCGAAGAAAACTGCAGGTCATCTCTGTCTCAATATAACATTCCTGCCTGATATCAGTGTTTGATTTATTGGTATATGATTACACTGTTCAGATACATTTAAAGCAGACTGGATTGAAGAACTGAAAGCAGAAGGGAAGTAACTAGTGATGGTCTTCTGCTCTTTTCAATATCTCAATTGAAAAATTCTACAATCCATAGCAGATGTCCCAGCTTCATGCCTCAACGCTGATTGCATGCCAAATCTAACATGCATGTATCTTCCAAAGTCAAGATGTGATTGATATTTGGACTTTCAGTTACAGAATAACATTCAGAAAATTTTGATTGTATGTACATATGTATGTATCTGTTTGTCTCTATCTATCTATCCATCCATCCATCCATCCATCCATCAGTTGGTCCATCCATATCTATCTCTATCTCTATCTCTATCTCTATCTCTATCTCTATCTCTATCTCTATCTCTATCTCTCTCTCTCTCTCTCTCTCTCTCTCTATCTCTATCTCTATCTCTATCTCTATCTCTATCTATATCTATATCTATATCTATCTATATCTATATCTATATCTATATCTATATCTATATCTATATCTATATCTATATCATCTATCTATCCATCATCTACCTATCATCTATCAATAATCTGACTTCTATCATTTAACTATCCATCCAGCCATCCAGCCATCCACTTTCATCTATCTATCTATCTATCTATCTATCTATCTATCTATCTATCTATCTATCTATCTATCTATCTATCTTCTAGATCTAGATATATCTATCATCTATCTTACATTTATCAGCTATCTATCCACCCACCCACCCACCTATCATCTATCTATGTACCCTCAAAGAGCCACAAAGGTCTTAACTGTAAATCCCCTGCTCAATTCTGGAGCCGACTGGAAGTGTGGTCCCCCCACCATAGAGTCTCCTCCTAGCATGGCATCCTTTTACCTCTGCCTGTCCTAACTGAAAGCCCTATCAATTGTGGAGCCAACTGGAGACATGGAGCCACCGCAGAGGGATGAAAGAGCCACATGCGGCTCCAGAGCCATGGGTTGCTGACCCCTGATCTATACCTATATCTATTTATCTATCATCCATCCCTCCACTCACCTACCTACCTACCTACTGTACTTAACTACCAATCTAGCTATTTCCATCACTATGAAGTCTCGTGGCTGTTCATGTTACCCAGCCTGCAAAACCCCTTTCTAATATTTTCCCCAAAGTGTCTTCAACGTATTGTTCTGAAAGTCAAAACAGGCAACCCTGAAAATAAGCTTGAACTTCTCCCTTCCCTTTTCTCAGGTGTCTCTATGCAATCCACAAAAATGTTGAAAAAATATAAAAATAGCATACAGCTCCAATTGTATTGTAGTAGTAGGTATCATCCTGATTTTTTAAAAACTGTATCTAGCAGATCGTGACCCGACAATTGCGCGATGGACATATGTGTGCCGACAAAATAGTGCCGATTAAAACGTGATGTCAAAATCGCGACGACAAATACGCAATGACAAAAGCGCGACGACAAAAGCGCAATGACAAGCACAATAAAATCAAAAAAATTACTGTTAGGGTGAGGGTTAGAGTTAGGGTTATAGTTTGTCTATAGTTTGTTGATGACGCGATTTTGTTGGCGCTCATTTGCCTGTCTCGGTTTTCTCGGCGCACGTATGTCTATCGCGCATTTGTCGGTGAACCCAGGCGGATAACCCTCTAGTGTCCTTTGGGATTTCACAAATGGGTGGAAGTCACGGGAAGATGAGGACCTTCGGTCTGTTGGAAAGATTGGACTGTACCAAGGACAAGGCACTGAGCTGCTGTACTTTCCACCAACTGCCATCGTAAAGATAAGCCTAAAGCATCACCAGAATAATTTCTGAAGCACCCTGAGGATGAAGTGAAAACAGCTGCAGCCTCTTTTATAGGAGAAGTAAAACTCCAGAAAATTGCAGCACAGCATGGCTCTTGTTTGTTTCCATTTGTTCTAAGCCACACATCTTAGTGTGTTTCCCCTACTACGTGGCTTTGTTGCAAACGAGTTCCTCTAATTGAGGGCACGTTTTCCTTTATTTTCGCCACAATATTTTCTGTGCCTTTTGAGAGAGAGAGAAAGAAGAAGAGAGAGGATAGATAGATAGATAGATAGATAGATAGATAGATAGATAGACAGACAGACAGACAGACAGACAGACAGACAGACAGACAGACAGACAGACAGACATAGAGATAGATAGATAGATAGATAGATAGATAGATAGATAGATAGATAGATAGATAGATGATAGATAGATAGATAGATAGATAGATAGATAGATAGATAGATAGATATAGAGAGAGATAGATGATAGATAGATAGATAGATAGATAGATAGATAGATAGATAGATAGATAGATAGATAGATAGATAGATAGGCAGGCAGGCAGGCAGGCAGGCAGGCAGGCAGGCAGGCAGGCAGACAGACATAGAGATAGAGATAGAGATAGAGATAGAGATAGAGAGAGATAGAGAGAGAGAGAGAGGGAGAGAGAGAGAGAAAGAGATAGATAGATAGATAGATAGATAGATAGATAGATAGATAGATAGATAGATAGATAGATGATAGATGGATGGATGGATGGATGGATGGATGGATGGATGGATGATAGAGGTGATAGAAAGAAAGAAAGAAAGAAAGAAAGAAAGAAAGAAAGAAAGAAAGAAAGAAAGAAAGATCAGAGAGAAGATAGATGGATGGGTGGATGGATGGATGGATGGAGAGAGATCATAGAGATGATAGATAGATAGATAGATAGATAGATAGATAGATAGATAGATAGATGGATGGATGGATGGATGGATGGATGGATGGATGGATGGATGGATGGATGGATGGATCATAGAGATGATAGGCAGACAGACAGACAGACAGACATATAGATAAAGATAGATAGGTAAATAGATGATAGAGATGATAGATAGATAGATAGATAGATAGATAGATAGATGATAGATAGATAGATAGATAGATAGGCAGGCAGGCAGGCAGGCAGGCAGGCAGGCAGGCAGGCAGGCAGGCAGGCAGGCAGGCAGGCAGGCAGGCAGGCAGGCAGGCAGGCAGGCAGGCAGGCAGGCAGGCAGGCAGACATAGAAAGAGGGGGGTGTAAATAAATGATAGAGATGATAGATAATAGATAGAGAGAAAGATAGATCATAGATAGATAAATAGATAGATGGATGGGAGGAAAGAAAGAAAGAAAGAAAAATGAAAGAAAGAAGGAAAGAAAGAAAGAAAGAAAGAAAGAAAGAAAGAAAGAAAGAAAGAACAGCACCACAACATTCAAAAAGGTGCACATTCTAAGTAGCTTTTCATTGTTGCTGGATAGGTTAAAAATGCAGAGGTTTTCACTTAATGTAAACTGCAGAAATTTATTCCTCACCTTTACTATAGGACCATAAAAGCCGGTATGGCCAAGGAGTTAGATAGTGCAGGTTTAGACAAAGCTGTTGCTTTCACAGTGTAAAGCAATTTCCGTTGCCATAAAAGCAGGCACCATGCAACAGCCATCAAATGTGTACTGGTAGATTTGTGTAACACCATAAATGGGGAGATTGAGTTAAGCCAGCTTGGGTGTTTGTGCATGTACTGAATCTTAAGGTGCTTGAATTTGCACAGTGCATTAAGCCACTGACACAAAGCAAGTTGAAATTAACCAAGTTTCAGAAATTATGCAAAAGCCCTTGACAAAAAGACAACTTCTTTAAGCTTAATGTCTATGGAGATTCTCAGCCATCCAGGTGATAGCTGTCCCAAAGGTGCTTTTTCCAAAGGCAACTGTACATTCTTTTCTTCCTATCCTACTCATCCAGGAAACTACAGCCAGAACTGAGGAAGCTTCTTGAAGGAGAAGCAAAATCTCTTTCAAGAAAAAGACAAGAAAGTCCAGTTGCCTTTTGGAGAGAGAGAGAAAAAAAAGCACCTTTGCAGTCTTCTTTAAGCTTGTTGTTTAAACACAACCCATGTCTTGCCCCCATCTGGGTGTTTCAGATTTGCAGATTCCCCAAAGGGATTAGTCTCAAATGACATTTCGGGAATCTTGCTTTCAACAAATCTTCCATAAATTAGAATAGAATAGAGTAGAATAGAATAGAATAGAATAGAATAGAATAGAATAGAATAGAATAGAATAGGGTAGAGTAGAGTAGAGTAGAGTAGAGTAGAATAGAATAGAATAGAATAGAATAGAATAGAATAGAATAGAGTAGAGTAGAGTAGAATAGAGTAGGGTAGAGTAGAGTAGAGTAGAGTAGAGTAGAGTAGAGTAGAATAGAATAGAATAGAATAGAATAGAATAGAATAGAATAGACAGAGTTGGAAGGGACCTTGGAGTTGGAAGGGACCTCTAACCCTAACCCTAACCTCTTTTTTTTTTTAGGTGTCTTACAATTGTATGAATAGCAATAGCAATAGCAGTAGACTTATATGCCGCTTCATAGGGCTTTCAGCCCTCTCTAAGCGGTTTACAGAGAGTCAGCATATTGCCCCCAACAACAATCTGGGTCCTCATTTTACCCACCTCGGAAGGATGGAAGGCTGAGTCAACCCTGAGCCGGTGAGATTTGAACCGCTGACCTGCTGATCTAGCAGTAGCCTGCAGTGCTGCATTTAACCACTGCGCCACCTCGGCTCTTTCCAAGCACTCTGATTTTTTGGCTAACCTTCTACCCTACCACCACCACCCCCGTCCCAACACAGCTAGTTCTTCTGATCGTGTTAAGCTACCCTATTCCACTCTGCATGGTGTTTCCACCTCCAGCCTAGTACAATATTGGTTGCTTTGAACCGCAGAATTCTTAGGTCTGTTCGGCTGTCATGCAGTGAGGAGATTTCACAACTGTAAGGTTGGATCTTTCGGTATCAACACCTCCTCTTGTGCCAAATCCATTTGATCTTCTCATGCTTGGCTGCGTTTCCAGAACAGCCTTAGTTTAGCTTTCCTTGAAACAGTCTGTAGAGATTCTCAGTCATCCAGGTCATCCAGGTCCCAAAAATGCTTTTTGAGGAGGCAACTGGACTTTCTTGTTTTTTTTTCTTTTGAAGACATTTGACTTCTCATCCAAGAAGCTTCTTCAGCTCTGTACCAGTTGCAACGGGATCCGGAACCCGCCACTGGTTGTCTGCCACACCTATTGATCACTGCCCCCTGCCTTTTATCCCCAGAACTAGGGTGGGTTTTTGCTAGCAGCAGTGGCTCTTCCGTATCAAGGACCGGCCCATAGATTTCCACTGTTCTCCTCTCCTCTGCCTTCTGTGCATCTGCGCTTCAAACACTGGACCCAGCTGTTCCTCCTTTTCCTCATCAGCCACCTCCAGGCCTGGGGGCTGTTGATCTCCATCTCAGCGCTGACAGACAGCCCAGGCTTCACCCCTGTGTCTCTCTCTTTCTCTCTGCTAGCTCCATTCTTTCTTCCCCCTCGGAGTTCTCAGAGTGCTTATCCTGACTCCCATTCCTCCTCCTCATCTGATTCAGCTGCTGGAGGGGATGGCAGCCTACAGGCCACAACATTAAGAGCCGAGGTGGCGCAGTGGTTAGAGTGCAGTACTGCAGGCCACTTCAGCTGACTGCTATCTGCAGTTCGGCGGTTCAAATCTCACCGGCTCAAGGTTGACTCAGCCATCCATCCTTCCGAGGTGGGTGAAATGAGGACCCAGACTGTGGGGGTGATGTGCTGATTCTGTAAACCGCTTAGAGAGGGCTGAAAGCCCTATGAAGCGGTATATAAGTCTAACTGCTATTGCTAATATTCCTTTCAGACAGCTGGTCATTTGCATCCTTTTCGAATGCTTCAACAACCCTCTCTCAGCAGTTTACAGAGTCAGCCTATTGCCCCCAAGAATCTGGGTCTTCATTTTACTGACCTCAGAAGGATGGAAGGCTGAGTCAACCTTGAGCCGGTCAGGATCGAACTGCAGTTCTGCATTCTAACCAGTGTGCCACCCCAGTTCTATCTTCCCAAGTGTTAGTAAAAGTCTTTATTTTCTTATAAGGAACTAGAGGTAGCAATTGCTCAAACATAGGGAATGAAAAATTTCACGATGTTTGGTCCAAAAATAATTATTTATTGCTGTCACATAACCAGTTTTATGCTGACACATGATAGCACCATCAGTTATGGATTGAAGGCAGAGGTGAAATTCAGCAGGTTCTGACAGATTCTGGAGAACCAGTCACTGAAATATTGAGTGGTTCGGAGAACTGGCAAATACCAGGTCTGGCTGGCCCCAGAGTATGGTGGGAACGGTGATTTTTTAAATATCCTTCCCCCAGGAGTGGGGAGGGAATGGAGATTTTGCAGTATCCTTCCTCTGCCACACCCATCAAGCCACGCCCACAGAACTGGTAGTAAAAAAAAAATCACCACTGATTGACAGCATCTAAGATAATCTTCCTTGGAAGCAAAAAAAAAGGGAGGGGGGAATCCAATCCTTTGACTTGTAGAATGACCTTTTCCAGACTACCACAGCTATCTCATGGCCTTTTTTAAAAAATGTGTTACACTCCTAATTTCTTGCCAATCATTCACACACCCAACCTCAAAGCCTTAGATTCCCCCAGCTTTGTTTGTTGTGAAGGATCAGTGTGCAGACAGCACACCCAACTGGCATCACAAGAAAACTGTCCAATCCAAAATAGATAGTTCTGTCATTGTGCAAATGAGGGAGGGGCCAGGGACGTGCAGTCAGGGGAGGCAGGGGAAGCGGGGCCTCACCAGTGTCATGAGGAAGAGAAAATAATTTTTAAAATAATTAAAAAGGCTAAGGTAGTTGCTGCCATACTCCAGAGTCACAATGACTCTGAGTCTGCTTAGTGATAACTGTAGGGGGAGGCGAGAGAACTGTGGGCCTCCTTTGCATAAGGAATTTTTCGCTTTTTAACCCTTGCTCGGAGTTAAGCAAGGGTTAAAAGGCAAAAAAACTCCTTATGCAAAGGAGGCACGTGATTCTCCCGCCTCCTGATCTCGGAGCAGCAAATCATGCCTTGTCTAAGTAAGTTGCTTTTTTATTTAATTATTTAACATTTTCATCATGGCGGGCGGACAAGAGGAGAGTTGAAATCCACAGCTGGAAAAGGTATGTGGATTGGACAGAGGGAGGGGGGATTCAAAATGATAATTTAATTTATAATTATTTTTGTGAGGAATTTGTGTGTGTGTGTGTGTTTCTATAGGTGGGGCGAGGCGGCAGAGTGCAGCAGTGGTAGGGACGTTCTCGCCACTGTGTCCAACAGGCCAGGCATCTCACATTTATGACCGCCATAAACATGAGATGCCTGGCCTGTTGGACACAGCGGTGGCAGGGGAGGAATGGGCTGGGTGGGCTGGCTGGCTGGGGAGGGGGGAATCATGGCCACTCAGGCCCAGGTGGCAGGGCTTTAAAGTGGAGGCAGGGCCCCGGCGGCAATACTTTAAAGTCCCGGTGCCACGTCCGCCATAGAGCAGGACCAGGTCCCACTCTATGGCGGACGTGGCACCGGGACTTTAAAGCCCTGCCGCCGGGGCCCTGCTGCCACTTTAAAGCCCTGCCGCTGCATCAGGGTCCCGGTGGCAGGGCTTTAAAGTCCCAGCACTGCATCCGCCATAGAGCAGGTCCCAGTCCCGCTCTATGGTGGATGCGGCGCCGGGGCTTTGCCGAGGCTTTTGCGCTTGCCTCACCGGCCATGAAGCTCACCGCACATCACCGGAGGAAGCAGTGTTTTCACGCATGATGTAGGCCTGCTTACAGATGGTACCCAGGAGTAGTATTTATTGTTGTCAAAATAAAAAAATCCCTTCTAGAACCAAGGTCATCTTTTGTTCTCTACACCTCTGAGCCTGACCGGAACTGGATAGGTGGAAGCTGCCAGCGTGGCAGTGGAAGATTGGACCATGTGATGGACTTGTGGGTGTAGGTGCAAGATCATGAACTTTCAACTGGGTGGGGAAACCCGGGAAGCTTTCAGATTTGGGTTTTCCACAGATGTGCCAACATGTCTGTCTTATTAAATTGGAACTTTGAGGAAAGCTCTGCCTTGGACTCTGATTTAATTTTGGATGATATTTGGAATGCTGACATATTAATTGTTCATATCACCATTATATTTACATTCTCTATTTCTTGTTTTGGCTTCTGTTTTCTAGCCACTTATAAATTCTACTCCATATTTTATAGAAGTCCGATTCTTGTCTTTCTTTTAAATCCTTGGTCATTTTGTCCATCTCTGCACATTCGAGTACTTTTCTAAATATTGTTTCCTCTGCGGGTGTATTGATTTGTTTCCAGTTTTGTGCGAAGGCAATCCTAGCTGCGGTGAGTATGTGCAGTATTATGTATTGAGATTTTTTTTTTTGTCCATTCTTAGGTCTAATATTCCTAATAAGAACCACTTCTGGTTTCAGTTCTATTTTTTGCTCCATAATTTCTTCCAACCATTTCTGAATCTTGCACCAGTATTTCCTTGTGATAGGGCACGTCCACCACATATGGTCGAATGTTCCAGACTTGTGGCTACATCTCCAACATTTGGCGGATAAATTTGGATACATTTCGGCCAATCTCGCTGGGGGCAAATGCCATCTATAAAACATTTTATAGAGGTTTGACATCCCTGCTCTAAGGGAGTCAAGAACTGCATGGATCTACTCTAGTTACTATGGAAGGTGAACCAGTAGTTCCAAAGATCAGCTAACCCCTCCCACCTGCCCTCACCCTATCCCTTCCTATATTTCCTTCTTTCTGGTTCAGCTGATTCACACAGCACAGCTGATTTCTATGCCTCCACTGTTCTACTTACTGGGGCTACCTTAGAAGGTAAGCAGCTGAGCTTCAAATTTCTGTATTTTGAACGCTGCGCCTGTTATGCCCAACATTGGAAATGTGAGAATATACCTCCAGAATGGGAAACAATAAAGAAAATACTAGATTGTGAACAATGTGAAAGGTTGACAATGGGAATAAAAAATAAAGAAGAGACATTGCCGGGATTCCAAATAGCATCCAAAAGTAAATCAGCGTCCAAGGCAAAGTGTTGCTCAAAGTTCCAATTCATTAAGAGAGCCATGTTGGCACATCTGGGAAAACCCGAATCTGAAAGCTTCCCGGTTTTCCCAACCCAGTTGAAACTAGCTAAAGAAATCCAGGGAAAAGAAGAATCAGAATTCTACCAGATATGGGATAAATGGTATAGGTGGATGGAGGAAAGAAACAAGAATCAATGAAGGAATATAACAAAACTCAAATAATAATAGTTATGAGTAAAATGAGAGGGTTAAGAATGGTGAAATCCAAATGAAATACAGTAGAAGGGGAAATAATATAAGGTGAGCGGTATCGATTGATAATTGCTATTAGAAAGAACAAGAAGCTCCTGTTCGTATTGTATTGTGTAAATGTGGTGTGGGTCTAGGTTTTGTGTGTGTGTATTTTACATGTTTGTTAATAAAAAATAAGAAATTAAAACAAAAGAAATTTCAAGATCTTGCCCCCACACCCACAAGTCCATCCCATGGTCCAATCTCCCACTGCCATGCTGGCAGTTCCACCCATCCAGTTCCAGTCAGGTGCAGAGGTGGAAAGACAACGGATCACCTTGTCTTTCTAGAAAGAATGTTGTTATGGCTACATAGCATCTAACTCCATACAATTCCCCCCCTCCCATTTTCCCACCATAGAAAATACATATTAGAATAGTAGAAAGTGTGTCAGGCCAACGATCCAAAAGAAAAGAGCCGAGGTGGCGCAGTGGTTAGAGTGCAGTACTGCAGCCACTTCAGCTGACTGTTAGCTGCAGTTCAGCGGTTCAAATCTCACCGGCTCAGGGTTGACTCAGCCTTCCATCCTTCTGAGGTGAGTAAAATGAGGACCCAGACTGTGGGGGCGATATGCTGACTCTGTAAACCGCTTAGAGAGGGCTGAAAGCCCTATGAAGCGGTATATAAGTCTAACTGCTATTGCTATTGCTAAAAAAATGCCTGCAGGCCTGACAGACAGAATACTATGAGATTTGGGGCAGATTCTATCAATGGTTGGATTTGAGGAAAAGAAGTTGAAGTAGAGTAGAACTATGAGGTACAGATTGAAAGATGATGTAATATTTGTAAATGCGCCATACTTTTTGGATTATAAATACGTACTGGAGTATAAAATGCACCATGATTTTGAAGAGGTAAATTAAAAAAAAAAGTTTTTTTGCACTCTGCAGGCCTCTCAAACTCTCTGTATGCCTCATTTTTTTCCAGAGCTTTGGGAGGCTGGTAGAGTGCTCCAGGGGGTTGCGGGCGGGGGGGCGGGGATAAGCAAAAATGACCTGCTTTTGCTCGTTTTTTCTCATCCCCAGCCCCTGGGAGCACTTTGCAGGCCTCCCAAACCCTCTGCATGGCCATTTTAGTGAAGGGAGTGGGGTTTGGGGAGCCTAAAAATGCTATATTCAGTGTATAAGGTCCGGACCATACCCACTCTCATGGCCTTCAGGAAAGCGGTAAAAACCTGGCTGTTCCAGCAGGCCTAGGGCTGTTGATCTCATTGTTGAGGTCCAGCCCCGATTAGAATGAATGTATGTGGTGCTGTGATTTTAAACTGTCTTTTTTTTCCTCTTTTTTTCTCGCTTTTTTTTGTAAGCCGCCCGGAGTCCTTCAGGATTGGGCGGCATATAAATTTTGATAATAAATAAATAAATAAATAAATAAATAAATAAATAAATAAATAAATAAATAAATAAATAAAAGACACACCAAGATTTTCACCATCTTTGGGGGGGGGGCAGGAAGGTGCATCTTATACTCTGAAAAATACAGTAAGTGTATGTAAGAGGTCTTATATGTATAATAACAAGTAATATATGTTAAACATCAATATATCTGTGTTGTATTTTCGTTTTGTATGCTGGAGATAATGCCAGGATGGTTACACCATGTACAATTTTTTTGTGGTTTTGTTCTTTTTAACTAATAAACAGGGTTTTTTTTTTTTTAAAGCATATTAGGCCTGTGTGTGCGAAATATGTGCTCCCCAAACCGGTTGTTAAATCGGTTGCTAACTTAGACAATCTCGGTCTTTCTGTACGAATAAGACAGTGAAGAGCAATTTTGAGACACTTTTTTGAGGGATTTGGGTTTTTTTGGGTACGAATCTTTGGCCAAGTGCCAAACCTGTAATTTTGTCCATTTGATGCAAGGCACCAAATATATTGGTGGAATGGAGAGTTTGCAAATGTCTCTTTGTATGGTTGATTTCTGTCTTTCGCTGCTGCAGTTTAGAATTCTGTCTGTGTTTAGGTCTCTGTATGTTTTCATCTTTCATCTGTTTTCATTTCTGGCTGTTTTTTTATAATGGTGCTCAGCTGTTCTTATTTTTCCCTGACGTCACTTTGATGATTTATTTAGGAAGGGATTTTATCAATTCCTGTGTAGTTGTTTTTTTTTCTTTCTTCAAAAAATTGGATTCCAATATATTAGCACCACAGACACAGGTTCTAAAAACATACAGTCTTTGTTTTATGGAATCATTTCATTCCCTCCACCACTCCTCTCTCCTTTTCTCTTTTCCATTTTGTGCCTTTTTCATATTTATTTCTGTAGCAAATGACAGCCCTTAGTTTTGTCAGTTGGATAAAAAAAGATGAAAAGATAGACAGAGAGGAAGAAAGGAAGGAGGGAAGGAAAGAAAAAGAAAGAAAGAGATAGAGAAAGAGAAAGAGGGGAAGAGAGAAAGAGAGGGAGAGAGAATGAAAGAAAGAAGAAGATAAACAGAGAGGAAAGAGAGAGAGAAAGTAAATAAGAAAGATAGAAAGAATGAGGAAGGAAAGAAGGAGAGAAAGAGGGGGAGAGAAAGAGAGAACAAAAGAAAGAAGAAAAGATAAATAGAGAGGAAAGAAAGAGAGAGAGAAAGAGAGAGAAAGAGAAAGAAAGAAAAGAGAGAGTAGATAAAGAAAAAAGAAAGAAAAAAGAGAAAGAAGGAAAGAAAGAGACAAAGAAAAAAATGAAAGAGAAAGAGAGATAAAGAAAGAAAACAGAGATTAGAGAGAGAAAGAAAGAAAAAGAAAGAAAGAAAAAAGAGAAAGGAAAGAAAATGACAAAGAAAAAAATGAAAGAGAAAGAGAGAGAAAGAAAGAAAAGAGAGAGAAGGAGGAAAAAGAGCAAGAATTAAAAACGAGAGAGAAATAAGAAAGAAAAACAGAGAGAGAAGTTCTCATTGGAAAGTTGTTAATAGCAGCCTAAATCAACTAGGGAAATCATACAAATTTACCATACCCCATATTTTCTCCAGTGCAACATTTTTTTTGCTCTGTTTAATGGCGGAAACATTCTACCACCCCACCCCCTGCAGTCCTGTTAAAGCTATGCTCCTTTCCCTCAAATGCCCCATGGCAGCCAAATACAGGAGCTTGATTGGCATTTGGAATGCCCCATTATCCTGGCAGAAGTTGGAATCTCCCCCGAATTATTATATCCCAGGACAGCAGAATCTGCTTCAAGCAACTCCTTCTTCTTCAGAGGGCATTCGTAGCAATAGGCGGCCTGGTGCACAAAGCACCAGAGATAGAAAGAGGGGGAGGAGAGGGGCCAGATTAAAATAAAAAAAATTAGCCCCTCCCACTCCTCCCAATCTCTGTCATCTCGATGCCCTGGCACCTTCCTGAGGGTCAGCTGACCACGGAGAAAGAGCTAGACAAAGTCCCCACATTTTTCTTGGAAAGATACTTCTCAACCTTGAAGCTGACCTGACTGAAGCCATCTTACAGCTGAGGGATGGGGAGGGGGGGGATTTGAGATAGTTGGGACTTTGCAACCAAAATAAAATACTTTCTCTTTGTTGTGGCCCGCCGGCAGCCAGCAGAACTGGCAGCAGAGTCAGAAAGTGAAGAGGTTGGGGAGGAACATGGACCAGTCCTGGGGGCTGAGGAATGAGGTCTCTGCGTCGGAGGCAGAGAGGGAGTTAGACACTAGTGAGGCAGAAGAACAGCTGGAGCCTGTTCCCAGTGTGTGCATGTGCAGAGCTGCCAGAAGACAAGAACAACTAAGGAAGCAGGGTCGAATCAAGACTAAAGGCGCACCTTGGAGGTGATTGGCCCCTCCCAGAGGAAACAAAAGAGGAACGAATGGGGAGTGGGCTTTTGCAGGAAACAATATGTTCATTTTGGTCTAGAAAGTTCATTTTCGGATTGCAAGAGACTCTGTGCCAAGTTTTGCTTTGCCCTGTGTTTGGAAGCCAGTTATCTGGCAGCCCTCCAAACGAGATAAGGTGCGTGTGGATAAACATTCCTCTGAAAGACTGTTTGCTAAAGCCTTGCTGACTGCCAACGAAAGGAATTCACACTCGTGTAAAGAAAAGAGGTTTTGTCGGGACCAAGACTTTGCTTCTTTTTTTTTTCAATTTCATATATACATTCACAATTATATGATCTCATAATTGTTATTAATAATATGTATTTATAACAATTTTTCCCTACTGTTGACAATATACTTGAAGATTGCTTTTTTAACATCCCATAGATCCATCTTATCTTACAACGGTCCTACTTCTTCTTCCCTCCCTCCCTCCCTCTTTCTTTCCCTCGTTTCTTCTCTCCTACTCCCCTTCCTTCCCTCCCTCCTTCCCCTTCCCTCCTTCTCTCCTTCCCTCCTTCCTTCCCTCCTTCCTTCCCTCCTTTCTTTTCTCCTTCTCTCCTTCCTTTCCTCCTTCCTTCCCCCTTCCTTCTCTCCTACATTCCCTCCTTTCTTCTCTCCTTCTCTCCTTCCTTCCCTCCTTCCTTCCCTCCTTTCTTCTCTCCTTCTCTCCTTCCTTCCCTCCTTCCTTCCCTCCTTGCTTCCCTCCCTCCTTCCCTCCCTCCTTCCTACCCCCCTTTCTTCTCTTTCTTCTCTCCTTCATTCCTTCCTCCTCTCCTTTCCCTTCTCTCCTTCCCCTTCCTCCCCTTTACCCTTCCCCTCTTCTTCCCATTCCTCCCCTCTTTCCTACTCTTACATTCCCTCCCATTCTTCCTCTGCCTTTCCCTTTCTCCTATTCCTTTGCTTCTTGCTTTCTAAGGAAGCCTGGGTCAGAACACTCTTTGGGAACCAAGAACTTTCTCACACCTGGTCAGAGGAAGGAGGAGCGATGTTGCCAGGCAACCAGACGGAACTGTGATTGGACCATGGGACTGACTGTTACGAGGAAGTGGGAAACTTTTACTTTTAGTTAGGTGGAAACCGCAGGAAACCTTCAGAGTCGGGTTTCACCAGATCTGTGCTAATACGATATATCCAATAAAGCCATTGGGAGGCATTCATGTGCCTCGGAGTTTTCCTTGCTAGGGATGTATTACTTGGAAACCTGACAATACCTCTTCCTTTGTCCCGGTTGGGCTTTCTACGCTAGGCTTACTCTGGGTAATGGGATAATCACGTCTTTCCATTTGATAGCAGCCTCTCCATCCCAAAAGTGCCCAGAGTGTTTTGCAAGCGGTAGGCTCGATGGAATTGGACATGACAGCTGCTTTCAGCCAAAACACCCCCCACCCAAAAAAAATCCATTGAAAGGGTTAGCGCTCGAAGCTCTAATTTTAAGAAGGCCTTTGACAGCTTTGATGGAAAGTGCACACATCTGGATCTGTCGCCGTTTCAAGCGAGCCCAAGAATCAGCATTGTGTGTGTTGTGTGGTTGTGCAGGCCTCCCATTGTACGATTAAAAGTCTAATGCAAAAGGGGGGACGCTGCGGTTTGTGTAGCCAATTCTCGATGCGGGCTGTGACAAAAGGGATTGTAAGGCAGCTGCACGGCTGCCAAATCCAGAGAAGCAGCGATATTTATAAAGCTGAAATATATCCCTGGATAAAGTTAGAATAGATCCTGGTAGACCGGCAGCAATCTGGGGCGGACTGTAACCCGAATCCCGGCGGAGCTATCGCGTGCGTTATTAAGGAAAAATGGTTTTAAAGGCTGGCTGTGAATGTTATATCTCAGATTGCAATAATTAACTGCTCTTTCATTAGGCCAGTAACATGGGAGGCAACTGACTTTAAACATTAATTGATTGAGTTCCTGGGTAATTGAAATGTTTTAACTGAGAGATCCTGCATCACAACTTCTCATCATCTGGGGTATGCTTAATAGACACAAATATAAGGCTACCTGAGAGACTGCCTCCTGCCGATTACCTCCCATAGACCGATCAGATCTCACAGGTTAGGTCTCCTCCGGATTCCATCTGCCAGCCAATGTCAGCTGGTGACTCCCCGGGGGAGAGCCTTCTCTGTCGCAGCTCCAGCCCTCTGGAACGATCTCCCCATGGAGATCCGGACCCTTACTACCCTCCCGGCCTTCCGCGAAGCCACCAAGTCCTGGCTGCTCCAGCAGGCCGGGGGGCTTGTGAAATATCCAGCCCCACGGAAACTGTGAATGTTGCATATTTTAAAGTATTGTTTTGTTTATTTATCCCCTTCCCTTGTTTATTGTAAGCCGCCCGGAGTCCTTCGGGAGTGGGCGGCATACAAGACCAATAAACTCAACTCAACTCAACTTTTTATCTACGATGCCCTTCATCTCTTGATAGAAGATAATATTTGTAGCTCAGGGATATTGAAGGATCCTTGGTGCTCTCCGATCTTGGTTGAAGATGTTTCATTATCCAAACAAGTAACATCATCAGTGCTAGTGGGGAGTAGAACTTGCTCTCTGTTTATATAGAGGTGGTTTGTCCTGCCACTGTTGGTTGGAGAGGTACAGGTACAGATTAACAGAGTTGGAAGGGACCTTGTAGGTCATCTAGTCCAACCCCCTGCCCTGCAAACTTTACACCATTTTTGAGAGATGGCAGTTCCAGTTTCTTCTTGAAAGCTTCCAGTGATGAAGCTCCCACAACTTCTGAAGGCAACTTCTGTTCCATTGGTTGATTGTCCTCACTGTCAGAAAAATTATCCTTATTTCCAGGTTGAATCTCTCCTTGTTTAGTTTCCATCTATTGTTCCTCGTCTGGCCTTCAAATGCTTTGGAAAACAGCTTGACCCCCAGCCCCATAAAGATTGGAACTCTCATGTCTCCCCTCGCCCTTCTCTTAACTAGAGTAGCCATGCCCAGTTCTTGCAACCGTTGATCATATGTTTTAGCCTCCAGTCCTTTAATCATCTTGGTTGTCCTTGGATGTTCCATGGTTAGGCTGTTCTCCAAAGCACCTAAGGGCAGGATTAGTTCCCATCCATTGCTTGAAGCAGTGGATGGAACAATGGATGGAAACTAATCAAGGAGAGAAGCAACCTAGAACTAAAGAGAAATTTCCTGACAATGAGAACACTAAATTAATGGAAACTTCCAGTGCTGGAGCATTCACAACTTCTGGAGGCAAGTTGTTCCACTGATTAATTGTTCCCACAGTCAGGAAATATCTCCTTAGTTCCAGTTTGCTTCTCTCCTAGATTAGTTTCCACCCATTGCTTCTTGTTCTGCCTTCAGAGAATAACTTTGGAGAATAGCAAACTCTGAAGAACAAGAATTTCTTCTTCTCTGTGCGACAGTCCCTCAAGTACGGGAAGACTGCTATCTTGATACCTCCTACTCCTTCTCTTCATCAGACTGGACATACCTTGTTGCCACTTTGTGATGAGATGGATGGCAAACAAATTTAATAAGTAGAATGTAAAAATAAAATAGTTTCCTCAATCATTCATATTTGTACCCTATGACTACCATTAAGTATTGTACCTTAACGATTCTTGACGAATGTATCTTGTCTTTTTATGGACACTGAGAGCTTATGCACCAAAGACAAATACCTTGTGTGTCCAATCACACTCGGCCAATAAAGAATTCTATTCTATTCTATTCTATTCTATTCTATTCTATTCTATTCTATTCTATTCTATTCTATTCTATTCTATTCTATTCTATTCTATAGAATGTATCTTGTCTTCTTTATGTACACTGAGACCTTATGTACCAAAGACAAATTCCTTGTGTGTCCAATCACACTTGGCCAATAAAGAATTCTATTCTATTCTATTCTATTCTATTCTATTCTATTCTATTCTATTCTATTCTATAGAATGTATCTTGTCTTTTTATGTATACTGAGAGCATCTTCACCAAAGACAAATTCCTTGTGTGTCCAATCACACTTGGCCAATAAAGAATTCTATTCTATTCTATTCTATTCTATTTCCTTCCCTTCTATTCTATAGAATGTATCTTGTCTTTTTATGTATACTGAGAGCATCTTCACCAAAGACAAATTCCTTGTGTGTCCAATCACACTTGGCCAATAAAGAATTCTATTCTATTCTATTCTATTCTATTCCCTTCCATTCTATTCTATAGAATGTATCTTGTCTTTTTATGTACACTGAGAGCATCTTCACCAAAGACAAATTCCTTGTGTGTCCAATCACACTTGGTCAATAAAGAATTCTATTCTGTTCTGTTCCGTTCCGTTCCATTAATCACAGTTTAGCCCTTTAGACTTCTCAGTCTAGGGCTTTCTTTGGTAATTTTTTCTCCCCATGAAAATTTGAATCTCTTCCATCTTTCTCCGTAACATGCGATAGTGGATTGATCAAATCAGTTGTCTTTTTTTTTTTTTTTTGCCTAAGAAATTCCCCAAAGCCGTTCTTTTTAACAAAGGATGAAAATGACCCTTCAGAACAAGATCTGCTAGTTTATAAAGTAACCAAGCACACAAGGGTTGAACAAAAATCAAGGGGGACTGATGTAATGCACTGGAGCATTAATTAAAAGGAGCTAAGTAACTCGGTAATCAGGTAAAAAAAA
Organism: Thamnophis elegans; assembly: GCF_009769535.1. Lineage (NCBI taxonomy): Eukaryota > Metazoa > Chordata > Lepidosauria > Squamata > Natricidae > Thamnophis > Thamnophis elegans. The sequence continues at coordinate 144,923,163 of NC_045543.1, read as the reverse complement.
CAATCCTTTCCTACATTTTCTTCAACCGCACTCTAAAAAATACACTTCTATTGATTGCTTTAATGGAGAGAGAGTTTCATTTTCAGAGCAATCTTTTTACTATCCTATGTCTAAGATATTTAGATAGGCAATCTTCTTTCTTCACACACACACACAAGCACGCACTTGGAAAAGGAAGGAAAGAAGGAAGGAAGGAAGGAAGGAAGGAAGGAAGGAAGGAAGGAAGGAAGGAAGGAAGGAAGGGAGAAGGGGAAGAAGAAAGAAAGGTAGGGGAGGGGACAGTGGTGGGTTTCAAAAATTGTTCAAACCTACTCTGTGGGTGTGGCCTCCTTTGTGGGAGTGGCTTGCCGCCCATGTGACCAGATGGGAGTGGCTTGCCACCCATGTGACCCGATATGAAGATGCCAACGACACTTGTCAGAACCACCTTAAATTACCTCACCCCCAGCACTGGCATGCATAAGAATAGGATGTAAACTTGTTTTTTAAAAGGCATCTTTGGTTTGCGTTAAAACAACTTCAACACACGCAATGTTCTGATTGCGCCACAAACGCAGTAGTCATCCTTATCTTTCCCAGAGGCACTGAGTTTTATAAATATGAGCATGATAGTGTAGAATAATTATATCCAAGGACCAGTGGTGAGTTTCAAAAAAGTTTGGAACCTCTTCTGTAGGTGTGGCCTGCTTTCCGGGTCCACTGGTGGAACCTCTTCTAACCGGTTCGGTAGATTTGATGAACCGGTTCTACCGAATAGGTGCGAACTGGTAGGAACCCACCTCTGGGAGGGGAGGAGGGAGGGAGAAAGGAAGGAAAGAGGGAGGGAGGAGGGAGGAAAGAAGGAAGGAAAGGAAGGAGGAGGAAGGGAGGGAGAAAGGAAATAAGGGGAGAAGGAAGGAAGGAAGGAGAGTGAAGGTGGGAGGGAGGGGGGAGAAAGGAAGGAAGTTCCTTCCTTCGATCCTGACTAACTCAGCCTTCCATCCTTCCGAGGTTGGTAAAATGAGGACCCAGATAGTTGGGGGCAATATTCTGAATCTGTAAACCACTGTGTAAAGCACTGTGAAGCAGAATATAAATCTAAGTGCTGTTGCTATTCCTTCCTTCCTTCCTTCTTTCCTTTCTCCCTTCCTCCCTCCTTCTCCCCTTCCTTCCTTCTTTCCTTCTTGCCTCCCTCCTTCCTTTCTTTCTTCCTCACTCTCACTGATACAGTGGTTAGAATGCAGTACTACTGTTAAACTCAAACCATTGTCTGGAGTTCGATCATGACTAGCTCAAGATTGACACAGCCTTCCATCCTTCCGGGGTGGGTAAAATGAGGACCCAGATTGTTGGGGGCAAGAGGCTGACTCTGTAAACCGCTTAGAGAGGGCTGTGAAAGTACTGTGAAGTGGTATATAGCAATAGCAATAGCAGTTAGACTTATATACCACTTCATAGGACTTTCAGCCCTTTCTAAGCGGTTTACAGAGTCAGCATATTGCCCCCACAGTCTGGGTCCTCATTTCACCCACCTCGGAAGGATGGAAGGCTGAGTCAACCTTGAGCTGGTGAGATTTGAACCGCCAAACTGCAGCTAACAGTCAGCTGAAGTGGCTGTAGTACTGCACTCTAACCACTGCGCCACCTCGGCTCTATAAGTCTAAGTCAGAGGTGGGTTCTTATCTATCCGGTCTGGTTTGGCCAAATAGGTAGTAACTCTAGCTGACACGTAACCATAAAAGTTCTATGATCGGTGGTGCCATCATGATTTTCTGTTCTGTATGATTTTTTTAATCTTCATTAAAATATCTAATTTTTATTCATTTTTTAATGTGTGCATGCGCAGATTGTTTTGAATGAAAATGCGCACACATTTTTTGACTACTGAACCAGTAGTAATGGCGGCTGGACCCCCCCTCCCCTTGTTAAAAGGACTATTGCTGTGATCCTCCTTTCTGGGTCCCCGCTCAACCCAGGGGTGGGTTTCTCGCCCCATTCCAACCGTTTCGGTTGGAACGGGGCCAGCGGCGTCCTCGCGCACATGTGTGGTGCGCGCATGAGTACTAGCGTCTGTGCGATGCTCCAGCTGCTCCTGGAGGATTGCGCAGGCGCTGTAGGCATCCTGCGCATGCGTGGAAGCGCAGAACTCGCCAAAACTGGGTAAGGGAGCGCGGGCGCGTGGGTGGGCCCTTCGCCATTCCCGGAAGTTACTTATTTCCAGGTTCGCCGACCAACCGGTTCGTAGGGACCGCCGCAAACTGGTTGAAACCCACCCCTGGCTCAACCCCTCCCCCATCTTTTCTTCCTTTCCAGCATCCGTGCCTTTAATTAATTCAACAGTGGAGACGAGATTTCACTCTAAATTGTCAACACATCTTTACCGTGCTCCTTTTATACCCTAACCCAAATGCATTTGTTTTCCTGTATTTTTTTATTAAAAAGAAGAAAAAAAGAAAAGAAACATCAAAAGCCAGAGGAGGATGATATTTCAGCCAAGTTGCTCCTGCTTGAAGTCAGCTTTTCAAAGATAAATCTCAGTTGCCCCAAAGCCTCCTGGCACCTTTCTTTGAGAATCTTGGGTTGATTTACACAAAACACTTCATTGCTATAAATCAAAAAGACACACATTCCATTGATTTACACCCAGCTGTTGTTTATGAGGCTCTGAATCTTCTCAGGTCAGAAATAATCTTCAAAGAGTGATCCTCCTGATTTTTAGTAGCTCTCTCCTTAGAAAAAGGAGGAGGAGGAGGAGGAGAAGGATTAGACAGATTAACAGAGTTGGAAGGAACTTTATAGGTCATCTAGTCCAAACACACACACACACACACACACACACACACAGCCGCACAAGCAGGAAACCCTACACCATTTCTGGACAATGGCAGTCCAGTCTCTTCTTGAAAGTCTCAACTGATGAAGCTCCCAAAACTTCTGAAGGCAACTTCTGTTCCATGGGTTGATTGATCTCACTGTCAGAAAATTCCTCCTTATTTCTAGGTTGAATCCTTGGTCAGTTTCCATCCATGATTCCTTGTCTGGCCTTCAGGTGCTTTGGAAAATAGCTTGACCCTCTCCTCTCTGTGGCAGCCCCTCAAATATTAGAAAGCCACTATCATGTCTCTCCTGGTCCTTCTCTTCACTAGACTAGCCATGCCCAGTTCGTGCAATCGTTTGTCATATGTTTTAGCCTCCAATCCACTCATCATCTTGGTTGCTCTCCTCTGCACTTTTTCTAGATTCAACATCTTTTTTATTGTGTGGTGACCAAAACTGAATGCAGTATGCTAGGTGTGGTCTTACTAGGGCTTTATAGAGTGATACCTCACTTGAGGTTGATTGTATCCCTCTGTTAATGCAACTTAGGATTGTGTTTGCTTTTTTTGGCTGCCGCTGCACATTGTTACTTCATATTTAATTGGTTGTCTATTAAGACTCTAAGATCCCTCTCACAGTTACTGCTATTAAGCCTAGTTTCACCCAGTCTATATTTGTACTTTTGATTTTTCTTATCTAAGTGTAAGACTCTACTTTTCTCTACATTGAATTTCATTTTGTTAGATAATGCCCAGTGTTCAAGTCTCTTAAGATCTATCTGGATCTTAAGCCTATCTTCTACCTTTGGTGGGAAGGTAACAGTGTTCCGTGTGCCTTCGGCCTTTAGTAATGCTGGCCACATGACCACAGAGATGTCTTCAGACAGTGCTGGCTCTTCGGCTTTCAAAAGGAGATGAACACCACCCCTTAGAGTTGGGAAGGACTGGCACATATACGCAAGGGGAACCTTTACCTTTATAACACCTTAGCAAGACAACATCAAGGAGAGAAGAAACTTAGAACTATGGGTGGAAATGGGTGGAAGCTTGTTGATGAGAGCTCCAAACTAGAAGTAAGGATAAATTTTCTGACTGTGAAAACTATCAATCAACGGGACAGCTTCCCTCATGGACCTGGAGTTGTGGATGCTCCATCATTGGATGCTTTAAAAAAATAACTGGACAATCAATTGACTGGGGTGACCAGTGGTGGGTTTCAAAAATTGTTGGAACCTACTCTGTGGGTGTGGCCTCCTTTGTGAGAGTGGCTTGCCACCACACATGTGACCGAATGGGAGTGGCTTGCCACCCATGTGACCGGATATGAAATTATGAATTAGTACTTTGGTCGGTACAAGTAGCTATTCAGAAACTCTGGCATTGAAGCATGCAAGTCTTAAAGCTGTCAAGTTGCAAGATCCTTGCCAGTGGTGGGTTTCAAAAAAATTTGGAACCTATTCTGTAGGTGTGGCCTGCTTTCTGGGTCCACTGGTGGAACCTCTTTTAACTGGTTTAGTAGATTTGACAAACCGGTTCTACCGAATAGGTGCGAACTGGTAGGAACCCACCTCTGGGGGTGACATACATTGTCCTACCTTGAGCAGGAATTTGAAATTTAGTGGACTTCAAAATTTTTAGCAAGGGGTTCTCTGCCTGGTTGCTGGGGGTGTGGCCATAGTGGGCGTGGCCTAGTCAGCCTCCTGCACCACAGCATTTTTGCCCTCCCTAAGCGCCAGAGGCTTTCCTTGAGCCTTCGGGAGGGCGAAAATGGCCTCCCCAAGCTCCGGAGACCCTCTGGAGGCCAGAAATGAGCCCATTCCCAAACTTCCAGTAGGCTTGTTTTTCACCCTCCCTGAGCTTCTGCACACGCTTTGCACTTACCTGCATCCAAAACGGGCTGTGTGGGGACTCCTGGGAGGGGACGGGCAGGGTGGGCAGGGTCAGCCAGGAGTGGGGCTTTGGGGTTCTCAGAACTGCATAGAATCTTAGCGAGAGGTTCTCCCGAACCTCTGCGAAACTCCCACACACACCCCTGCAGCCCTCCAAGGTCCTTCCCCTCCCTTTGATTCTATGTTCTATTGAAAGGACACAAGAATTCAATTTGAGAGTGAATTCAATAAAACATTCAATGGTGGGCTATAACAGGAAAGGAACAGAACATCTGGGGCTGCTTCAGTTTTGGCAGTAGGAGATGACAATCTCAGGGTTGATGGATCCTTTAGAAGTTATTAACTGTGAAGTTTCAGCCACAGAGCTTCAAGAGTTTCACCAGAGCCAATTTCTGAAATGCCCCCTTCTGATCACTCACGGATTTGGCTGGTTGGCATCTTGGCAAGCTGATCAGCAAGTTAAGCCTCTTTTGCAAATGGCCCATTATGTGCCCCTTGGATAACATTTTCCATAAATGACACATGATGGGCTGCTTCCACATTTTTTTTTAAAAAAAAGCCTGAGTCGTATGTGCATTATCACGGCCCCATGTGTAATAAACTAAGTTGTAGAGAATGAGTTTGAATCATACACAATAGTCCAGCAGGAAAAGTGCAATTTGAGACACACTCAAAGAGTGGGGAAAAAAAAGACTAATTCAGTAAGAGGCCAGTCAGAGACAGATAGATAACACAACCGAGGAAATTTGCTAGTTGAGTTTTTTACATAGGGAAGCAGGGAGATTGTAAGTCCATGAAAGGAAGAGAAAAAAGGATAAAGAATTGCGTGGCACGACAAAACCGCAGTCCACTAAAGCGCGCCCGATTAAAGCGCGTACCTGATGTCATCAGCAGCGCGACAAATACGACCGTGGAGAAAAAAGGGCGCTTTAAAAAGCACTTTTAAAGCAAGCCGATTCACGTTAAGGTAAGAGTTAGGTTTAGGGTTAGGTTTAGGGTTAGGTTAAGGGTTAGGGTTAGGTTTAGGATTACGTTAAGCGTTAGAGTTAGGTTTAGGGTTAGGTTAAGGGTTAGCGTTAGGTTTAGCGTTAGGTTAAGGGTTAGGTTTAGGGTTAGGTTTAGGGTTAGGTTAGGGTTAGGGTTAGGGTTAGGGTTAGGGTTAGGGTTAGGGTTAGGGTTAGGGTTAGGGTTAGGGTTAGGGTTAGGGTTAGGGTTAGGTTAGGGTTAGGGTTAGGGTTAGGGTTAGGTTTGGGGGGGTTAGGGTAAGGTTTTCGTGTTAATTTTAACTTTACCACTCACAGCGTGAGGTTTTCGTCGCGCTGTGATGACGTCAGGTACGCGCTTTCGTCGAGCGTGCTTTAGTCTACGGCGGTTTTGTGGTGAAACCAAAGAATTGTACCACTCTATGCTATGCGGTGGCTCAGTGGCTAAGATGCTGAGCTTGTCAATCAGAAAGGTCGGCCGTTTGGCATTTCGAATCCCTAGTGTCGCGTAATGGAGTGAGCTCCTGTTACTTGTCCCAGCTTCTGTCAAACTAGCAGTTCAAAAGTAGGTTAAAAAAATGCAAGTGGAAAAATAGGAACCACCTTTGGTGGGAAGGGAACCATGTTCTGTGCACCTTCGGCATTTAGTCATGCCGGCCACATGACCATAGAGACTTCTTCCAACAACACTGGCTCTTCAGCTTTGAAACGGAGATGAGCACCGTCCCCTAGAGTCAGGAACGACTGCCACATGTGTGCGAGGGGAACCTTTATCTTATGCTACACTAGTGAGACCAAATTTAGAAAATTATGTTTGGTTCTGGTGGCCATGACACAAGAAAGATGCTGAGGCCCCAGGAAGTGTGCAGAGAAGACCAACAAAAATGATAAGGGGTGTCTGAAGACTATTTGGTATGATGAACAATTGAGGCAGAGGTGTGTTCCTACCAGTTCGCACCTATTCGGTAGAACCGATTCATCAAATCTACCGAACCGGTTAGAAGAGGTTCCACCAGTGGACCCGGAAAGCAGGCCACACCTACAGAAGAGGTTCCAAATTTTTTTTGAAACCCACCACTGGTCCTTGGATATGATTATTCTACACTATCATGCTCCTATTTCTAAAACTCAGTGCCTCTGTGAAAGGTAAGGATGACTACTGCGTTTGTGGTGCAATCAGAACATTGCGTGTGTTGAAGTTGTTTTAACGCAAACCAAAGATGCCTTTTAAAAAACAAGTTTACATCCTATTCTTATGCATGCCAGTGCTGTGTGTGAGGTAATTTAAGGTGGTTCTGACAAGTGTCGTCGGCATCTTCATATCCGGTCACATGGGCGGCAAGCCACTCCCATCCGGTCACATGGACAGCAAGCCACTCCCACAAAGGAGGCCACACCCACAGAGTAGGTTCAAACATTTTTTGAAACCCACCACTGAATTGAGGGAACTAGCCATGTCCAGTTTAATGAAGAGAAAGACTAAGAGCGGCATGATAGCCATCTTCCAGTACTTGAGGGGCTGCCACAAAAGTTCTACTTACATCTAAATTGGATTTCTCCTTAAAAAACTTCCACTCATTTCTTCATGTCCTGGCTTCTGGTGCTTTGGAGAATAAGTCAATCCCTTTTCTCTGGGATACGCCCTCAAATATTGGATGATAATTACCATGTCCCCCTGAATCCTTCTCTTCAATAGGCTAGAATACCTAGCTCACTCAACCATTTGTCCTATGATTCGGCCTGCAGACCTCTTTGTTGCTCTTCTCTGTTGATCTTTGTTGCTCTTCTCTGCACTCTTCCTGGGGTCTCAGCACTTTTTGATATCATGGTGACCAGAACGGGATGCATTATTTCAAGTATGGCCTCATTAGTGTCTGGTACCAGGTATCAGACACACCAAGGTGTACTAGAGAAACTTAGGAGCGGATATCCCAAAGATGCTTTTTCAAAAGGCCATGAAACTCTCTTGGTTTTTTAACAGAGTTGGAAGGGACCTTGGAGTTCTTCTAGTTCAACCCCCTGCTCAAGAAGGAGAACCCTGTACCATTTCCGACAAATGGTTCTCCAACCTTCTTTAAAGCCTCTAGTGTTGGAACACACATAGGTTCTGAAGGCAAGTCGTTCCATGGGTTAATTGTTCTTGATGACAGGAAATTTCCCCTTAATTCGAGCTTGCTTCTCTCCTTGATTAGTTTCCATCTGTTGCTTCTTGTCCTGCCTTCAGGTGCTTTGGAGAACAAGTTGACACCTCCCCCTCTTCTTTGTGCCAGCCCCACAAAGCAAGAAAGTTCAGTTGCCCTTTGGAAGAGCGCCTTGGGGACAACCATGACCTGGATGGTTGAGAATCTCCATGGACATCTAGAAGCAAAGAATCAAGAGCACAACCCTGATAAAATGCTTCTGTCACAGAATTGGGAAAGCTCTGAGTAATCAACTACCACAAACTCTACCCTTCAATCTGTACACACCAGATGCCCTGGCTTCAGATTCTACCTCCCTTTTTTCTTCTTCTCACCTCTGATGGCGGAACAAGTCCAGTTGCCTTGACCATGCCTTCCCTTGCCCTGACAGAAGGAGAGTGGGTCACCCCTCTCAGATCTCTGCACCACAGAAGTCCCGCTACTCTTTGATGTGTCTTGCCATGAACTCTCACCTCTGAATGAATTCCTCCTCCACTGCGGTTTCCGCTTCTCATCACTTTTCAATCAAGTGCCCTTTTCTCATTCTACATTAATGATTCAGAAAGTACAACATTAATGTGGAGTGCAAAGAACAGTGACTGAACCTGGAACCATATGTCTGCCTCCTGATGCCATACGGTAACAAGAGAGATCGGCCAACCCACGCAAGAGACGACCTTCGAGGCAATCAGAGGGAATCTCAAGGAAGTTTCTGGGAAAAAAGGAATTGGAGCTGTGGTTTATCTCCACGGGAGTTCCAGTTTCATTCAAGCTTTGCCAAGAATGTTCCTGTGTTGTGCCCTATCCGACAAATTACAAAAGAGCTACTTTCTGGACATAGGTGCATAATAGGCTATCCCTTTCTTTTCTTTTTAAATATTTTTATTACCATATAAGAGCCGAGGTGGCGCAGTGGTTAGGGTGCAGTACTGCAGGCCACTTCAGCTGACTTTTATCTGCAGTTCAGCGGTTCTAATCTCACCGGCTCAAGGTTGACTCAGCCTTCCATCCTTCTGAGGTGGGTGAAATGAGGACCCAGACTGTGGGGGCGATATATGCTGACTCTGTAAACTGCTTAGAGAAGGCTGAAAGCCCTGTGAAGCAGTATATAAGTCTAATTGCTATTGCTATTGCTATATTTTTCGGAGTATAAGACACACTGGAGTATAAGACACACTAAGGTTTTGAAGAGGCAAATTAAAAAAAAGTTTTTGCACTCTGCAGACCTCCCAAAATTGGCCTGTTTTCTGCAAAAATGGGCCCATGACCTGGATGACTGAGAATCTCCATAGACAAAAGATTGAGCCAAGGTGGCGCAGTGGTTAAATGCAGCACTGCAGGCTGACTGCTAGATCAGCAGTTCAGCGGTTCAAATCTCACCGGCTCAGGGTTGACTCAGCCTTCCATCCTTCCGAGGTGGGTAAAATGAGGACCCGGATTGTTGTTGGGGGCAATATGCTGACTCTGTAAACCGCTTAGAGAGGGCTGAAAGCCCTATGAAGCGGTATATAAGTCTACTGTTATTGCTATATTATTGCTATTGCTATTAGACTTTTTTTTAAATCCAAGATGATATACAGTATGGTCTCCTCCAGGGTGTTGGGCAGGGTGTTTGACTAGAGGACCTTCCAACCCAATGATTCTATGTCTATGAATCTCAGGTTTCAAAGCAAATCTTGAACTTCATGACATATCCCAAAGGCGCTTTTTTCAGAAAGCAACTAGACTTGCTTGTTTTGGTTTCTTTTGAAGACGTTTTGCTTTTTATCCAAGAAGCTTCTTCAGTTCTGACAGGATAGTGGGGAATGGAAGGATTGATATTCCTTGCAGACAGCTGGTCATTTGCATCCTCTTAGAGGGTCATTGAGGCCACCTGGAGCTTTATCTATGTCCTCAGGGTCACCTGAATAGTGCTTTTGGTTCCTGTAGTCTAAGGTTTTTCCTCTGGACATCCATTCCTACTCCCAGACCCCTCAAAGGGTGTTCATTCCAAATTGTATCTCTAAAAGTTGGGACAATCATGACCTAGATGACTGAGAATCTCTACATATTTCATGACATTGGTACCAGTACTTCATGTTCTGTGATGGAATCTGCAGCTGAGTTGAGAGGAAGACTGAAGCAATTGGCTATCCCTGAATGGCTGATGGGAAGGAAGTGCCTGAAACTTTGCAGTATTTATGTAGTAGTTTGGTAGTGAGTTTATGACTGTATGAAGATTGCCGTCAATGTGCAAGTAGCAATAAACCTACCACCCAGAACATAGAACATAAAATAATACAGTTGTAAGGGACCTCGGAGATCTTCTACTTCAACCATTTGTGAATGGTGTGTGTGTGCGTGTGTCTGTGTGTCCGTCCCTTGGTTCCATGCTTCTTAAATGGCCAAGGGAAAAACATTTTAGATAAAACCCACTTTTTGAGGAAAAATGTTCTCTTTTTTTGGCCCTTGAGCAATGATTGGGAATGTGCCTACTTCTTCAGAGAAATTAAAAGAAATCGCCTTCCAAATTTCTCTGTCCACAAAGGACAACTTCAAAAGAACCCTTTTTAGGGTTTTACTGATTCATTTGTCAGCCAGGATGGAACAACCTTAGGACTCCTTCTATCTAGGAACAGTCAGAAAAGAGAGGGCATGGCCTGAGGCTGTATAATGGGCAGAGATGCTACCGAGGAACAGCCAGATAAGAGTGAACATAGCCTGTGGCTACATAATGGGCAGAGAAAGAAGTCAGAAGGGACACTCCTTAACATCCCAACCTTTAAAGCAGACAGTGGGAGATTTGTATTTTCAGACTTGAAATATTGATGCCAGCCTTCCCAGATACAGGAACGAAGTATGACTCGACGAGTCTATTCTCTTCTAGCGAGTCTTTATTTTTTGGGGTTACAACATATACTGTAAGGCCAAGAGTCGGACACTACTGAATGGATAACATAATCATCAAGGCAGCATTAACAGAATCTTGCAAGTCTGAAAGTACAATTCTCCCACTGACTCCTTCACAGCTTGAGAATGTTCTCATATGGCTGGCATGACTAAACACCGAAGGCACACAAAACACTGTTCCCTTCCCACCAAAGGTGGTTCCTATTTTTCTACTTGCATTTTTACATGCTTTCGAACTGCTAGGTTGGCCGAAGCTATGACAAGGAAAGGGAGCTCACTCCGTTATGTGGCGCTAGGGATTCAAACCGCCAAACTGTTGACCTTTCTGATCGACAAGCTCAGTGTCTTAGCCACTGAGCCACTGGGTCCCGAGTTCTGGTGTTAAATGCCAAGGATACATGGTGTCTTATTTCACTATTCCCTTGGCAGGATCCCTTCATCCTGTTTAACATGGTCTTCCTCACATACTACTGGAGAGAGACAAAGAGTTTCTGAAAATTGAGGCTAACAAAAGAAGGGGGAAGAACCCACCCCTTTACATTTCACCCTAATGATATAAATTTCAATTAACAGAATTGATAAATGAAGTCATAAAGCAATGCAAACATGCAGAAGAAAAATTCAAATAATTTTTTTCTTCATGCTTCCAATTCTTTATAGTACATTAGATCAGTTAATGGCAATTTGTATAATTTGTGTAATGACATAAATTGCCATGAAACTCTCACACAGCGAAGTGTGGTAAAAATGATGAATTGGGGTAGCAAAAAGAGGAGGAAGCAACAACCTGTAGTAGAAAAAGAATCCAAAGTTCAGTTAGAGGTGGAAGAGAGAACTCTTCAGTTTGCATTTTAAGGCAACATGATGTAATTTATCCAGATCCGATCCTGGATGCAGCGTTGTGTAGTGCCCAATGTTGTAGTGTTGTTTTTGAGCAATTTAAATGTGTTTGTGTTATGTCTGTGTAAGCATGTGATTGTCAGAGTTTGTTGCAGAAATCAAATCCAGAAAGCAGACACAGATAACTGATTCAGCAGGATTCATTAACTTCTTTATATGCATAATAACACATGAGTAAATGTCTAATACCAATAGTGGATTCTCCAATGTGGTAGTAGTTACAGGCAAAACACAGGCACATGAGAGATTGGTTTCAGTTCAGAGTTCAGAGTTTAATACAGCTAAGCCATGCCCAGACTTCTTACTTATGTTTCTGTTAACAAATAAGCCTCATTGGCTGAACCTGTTTGTTTGTTTATTTATTTATTTATTAGACTTATATACCGCTTCATAGGGCTTTTAGCCCTCTCTAAGTGGTTTACAAATTTTTAGCAAATTGAGTCAGCAACTTGCCCCCACAGTCCGGGTCCTCATTTCACCCACCTCGGAAGGATGGAAGGCTGAGTCGACCTTGAGCCGGTGAGATTTGAACTGCTGAGCTGCAGATCACAGTCAGCTAAAGTGGCCTGCATTACTGCACCCTAACCACTGCGCCACCTTGGCTCCTCCTGTTACCATGTCTCTGCCAGTTCATGAATATTCTGACAATGATGATGATGATGATGGTGATTAACAGGTTAACAGAGTTGGAAGGGACCTGGTAGATCATCTAACTGAACCCATCACCCAAGCAGAAAGCCCTACACCATTTTTGACAGTCCAGTCTCCTCTTGAAAGCTTCCAGTGATGAAGCTCCCACAACTTCTGAAGGCAACTTCTGTTCCATGGGTTGATTGTTCTCAATGTCAGAAAGTTCCTCCTTATTTCTAGGTTGAATCTCTCCTTGGCCAGTTTCCATCCATTATCCCTGGTCTGGCCTTTGGGTGCTTTGGAAAATAGCTTGATCCCCCTCCTCTCTGGGGCAGCCCCTCAAATATTGGAAGATTGCTGTCATATCTCCCCTCGTCCTTCTCTTCACTAGACTAGTCATGCCCAGTTTCTGCATTTGTTCATTGTATGTTTTAGCCTCCAGTCCCCAAATCATCCTGGTTGCTCTTCTCTGCACCCTTTCTAGAGTCTCAACATCTTTTTTATAGTGTGGTGACCATAATTTGAGGCAGTACTCTAGGTGTGGTCTTACTAGGGCTTTATAGAGAGGTCACTCAGGCCCTTGTCAGCTCAAGGCTCGATTATTGCAATGCGCTCTACATGGGGCTACCCTTGAAAAGCATTCAGAGACTACAGCTAGTCCAGAATGCAGCCACGTGAGCGATATTGGGTGTACCGAGATACACCCATATTACACCTGTCCTCCGCGAGATGCACTGGCTGCCAATTGGTCTCCGGACGCAGTTCAAGGTGTTGGTTATTACCTTTAAAGCCCTACATGGCTTAGGACCAGCCTATCTGCGAGACTGCCTACTGCCATACACCTCCCAATGGCCGATAAGATCCCACAGGGTGGGCCTCCTTCGGATACCGTCAGCCGGACAGTGTCGGCTGTCGGGCCCCCGGAGGAGAGCCTTCTCTGTGGCTGCTCCGACCCTGTGGAATCAGCTACCCCCAGAGGTCCGGACCTTACCCACTCTCAGGGCCTTCAGGAAAGCCATTAAAACCCGGCTGTTCCGGCAGGCCTAGGGCTGTTGACCTTACTATGTAGGGTCCAGCCCCAATCAGAACGTATGTGTGTTGTGAATTTTAAACTATTTCTTTACTTATTTTGTTTTTCTTTTTTTCTTCTTTCGTTGTAAGCTGCCCGGAGTCCTCCAGGATTGGACGGCCTATAAATTTAATAAAAGAAATGAAATTAATACCTCCCTTGCTCTTGATTGTATCCCTCTGTCAATGCAATTTCTTGTGACCTGTCAAGTTCTAACTTTGTTTGCAGTGTGGCTGTTCACTGGTCTTTAAAGACTGCCTTCAGGATGATGGTTCATTCTGAGTGGTTGGTAAATTGTAAATTAGTACTGGTGTTATTGTTATTAATGCTAGAGTTATTATTTAATGTAGACATCATGGGCTAGGACTGGTCCCCAATCTTTCCACTTTGCCGACAGGCGGGGGGTTGGGGGTAAAGGATGGTTCTATGTGAATGGCCAGTGAACATGCATCCATGCGGGGCCATTTGTGCTAGTGGAAGGAATGTGCATCTCCTGCTTGTACAAATGGAGCTTTGCACACATGCTTGTTTGCTGCTCATGCAAATGGAGCTGCATCAGAGATGAAATCCAGCAGGGAATAGAGATTTTACAGTATCCTTCCCCTGGAGTTGGGAGGGAATGGAGATTTTGCAGTATCCTTCCCCTGGAGTTGGGAGTGAATGGGGATTTTACAGTATCCTTCCCCTGGAGTAGAGAGGGAATGGAGATTTTGCAGTATTCTTCTCCTGAAGTAGGGAGGGAATGGAGATTTTGCAGTATCCTTCCCCTGGAGTTGGGAGGGAATGGGGATTTTACAGTATCCTTCCCCTGGAGTTGGGAGTGAATGGAGATTTTGCAGTATCCTTCCCCTGGAGTTGGGAGGGAATGGGGATTTTACAGTATCCTTCACCTGGAGTAGGGAGGGAATGGAGATTTTTCAGTATTCTTCCCCTGGAGATGGGAGGGAATGGAGATTTTACATTATCCTTCTCCTGGAGTTGGGGGGGAATGGGGATTTTACAGTATTCTTCCCCTGGAGATGGGAGGGAATGGGGATTTTACAGTATCCTTCCCCTGGGGATGGAAGGGAATGGGGATTTTACATTATCCTTCACCTGGAGTAGGGAGGGAATGGAAATTTTACATTATTCTTCCCCTGGAGATGTGAAGGAATGAGGATTTTACAATATTCTTCCCCTGCCACGCCTACCAAGCCCATAGAACCGATAGTAAAAAAAAATGAATTTCACCACTGAGTTGCGTGCATGCTCATGCTCATGTGCCAATTCCATGGCCCACTTCCAAATGGGCCACAGCTCAGTACTGGACCACAGCTTGGGATTTGGTAACTCCTGACTGGGTTATTTTTAAAAGCTGTTTTCTGCAGGGTCTGGCCTATGGAATAGAATAGTGGGAAGGCCCTATGATAAGAGCCGAGGTGGCGCAGTGGTTAAAGGCAGCACTGCAGGCTACTTCAGCTGACTGCAGTTCTGCAGTTCGGCTGTTCAAATCTCACCGGCTCAGGGTTGACTCAGCCTTCCATCCTTCCGAGATGGGTAAAATGAGGACCCGGATTGTTGTTGGGGGCAATATGCTGACTCTGTAAACCGCTTAGAGAGGGCTGAAAGCCCTATGAAGCGGTATATAAGTCTAACTGCTATTGCTATTGCTATTGCTATGATGACCCAGGGTACAGCACAGAAATAACACAAGCAGCTGACAGTTCAAACCACCCCTTTTTTGCTCCAAATTTCCCCAAATGCTCCCATGTTTCCGGCAAGTCCCAGAGCAAAGTGATGTCAACTCCCCCCCCCCACACACACACCTCAAGCAGCCTTCAGCTGCAAATATTCCAGCCCATCACGATGTAACCCAAGGCTACACAGCAATAAATCCAGCAGGGCAAATCAAAGAGTTCAAGAAGCATAGGACCTAGGTAATTAGTCCAGAATGCTAGAAAGAATGCAAGGACTCTTGGGAAGTTCAAACGTCGGCACACAACACTTCAGGAATTCAGCATTTGTTCCTAACAAATGCCCCTCCCCACAGTGTCTCCTTAAGTCCCATTCTCCTCCCAAGTAGCCTGCTCAATCTGTACTGTTCTCACCTTCTCTCCACTCTCCATGCTCTTGGATCAGGAGGGGGTGGTTATTGCTCATCGCCTGAGCTCATGTCTCTCATGTTCATCCTGCCACTGTCTACAAGCTGTTCTAATCCTGAACGGCCCTCGCCCTGGACTTCCCCATTGTCTTCCACAGCCAATGAAGCTGCCCCATCAATCTCTGTCAGCTCTGGTTCCAGCTCATCTTCCCTCTCCGACGGGGGCATGGCAGGTCCCTATGAATGGCCTTTTGGGGAAAGGGAAGACTAGAGAAGAATTTTCAACCCAATCTGTAGACATCCTAGATGACGCACTTCCCGCTGTAATAAAAATAATTAAGGAAAGCAATCAAAGGCTGCAGATTAAGCTCAGCATGTAGCTACCTTAATCTTACACTGAAAATGCTTTAAGCCTGGGAAGGTGATATTTTGTAATTAGTGCCCCTCACCATAATCCACAAGAAATAGTTGATTGCATCGATTTTAAGCCAGTCAGGCTGAATCAGTGAGTTGCCGTGCTAGAAAACATTTGATGTCTGCTCAGGTTTGCTCTCAAATGTCATTTAAAGGATCCTTTGGCTTTGATGAACTGAATCACTTAGCTCCAATTTAAAGGAGAGAGGGGGGGAAAGAGAGTAAGGCCCCTCCCTCGAAAAGAACAGAATCAAAGCATGTTTTTTTTTTTGCGGTTGATGAAAGGAAAGACAAAAACACTTTTCTCTAATGTAGAGAAAAGAAAGACTAAGAATCAGAATAGAGCTGGAAGGGACCTTGGAGATCTTCTAGTCCAGCCCCCTGCTCAAGCAGGAGATCCTTTACCTGTGATGGCGGACCTATGGGGTTGCAGAAAATAACAAGACTTAGACATCTCGGGATCAGGGAGAAGTTTATTGGCAGCTAGGTTCAGAAAAGCTAATCAAAGGGTAGCATGCAACTTCTGAACGACCCTTATCATCGAAGCACACATTCTTATACATTCTCAAAGGCAGCGTAACAGGGAAACACTTAACTCATTTCTTATTGGTTACCTTGAGGAAAGAAGCCTTATAAGTAGATATTGTCTTACTTCTCCTTTTGTCTTGGGTCATAGGTACTGTTGTGGCCCAGCAGGAGCTGTTGGAACTGCAAACAGACTCCAACAGCGAGGGGCCCTATGAGTTGGCTCTGGAAGATGTGGAGGACCCTGGACAGGGTTCCGATTCCAAATAGGGACCAGAGAGGCTGGTTGGCCACCAGGAGGTGCCTGAGGCATGGAGCAGTGGTGAAAGCCAAAGGGAGTGTGCCCATGACGTCAGGCCTCGGAGCAGTGGGGAGGAGACAAAGGAGTTGGTCCTGGACACCAGGGAATGGTGGGCTGATAGACGCAGAGAACAACTACGCAGATACAGAAGATAATTGGACCCAGGTGGTTGTAATTAGGCTCCTCTCAAAAGAGTATATAAGGAGAGACTTTGGGAGGAGACTGTTTGCATGATTCAACTTTATTACCAATGCTGGAGAAGCTCTTGTGTATATTTCTTATCTTGGAAGTCTGGATTGCTGCCAAGGTCTGGTCAGTGTGTTGATTTACTGTGAATAAATCATCTAGCAGTAATCTTGTTTTGGAGTGCCTTGGTGTACGGAGAGGGGGGTCAGAACAGGTACTGACTACGTGTCTCTATACGAACTTTAGCCGAACCTTGTGGTTTGGGGCTTTTGACATAAGGACATTTACTGGAACCTTTACTGGATTTGTGTGGTTTAGGGCTTGTGACATTTTCCTGTTTTTGTACACATCTTACAAACAGGTTTTTTATCTCTCCCTTCTGCCACGCCTGACTTTTATATTTTAGTTCATGTTTCATCCTGCTTTAATGGCATGCATGCCACATGTGGGAAGCAGAGGCCTCTCTGTGGCAGAGATGGGTTCTTACCGGTTCCGCTGAGTAGGCAATAACTGGGCCTGGCACACCCCCTAACTGGTTCTCTTGCCAGTGTTATAGGCGCCACCATCTTGGTTTTTGCTTTTGTGCAGAGCCGAGGTGGCGCAGTGGTTAAATGCAGCACTGCAGGCTACTGCTAGATCAGCAGTTCAGCGGTTCAAATCTCACCGGCTCAGGGTTGACTCAGCCTTCCATCCTTCTGAGGTGGGTAAAATGAGGACCCGGATTGTAGGGGGCAATATGCTGACTCTCTGTAAACTGCTTAGAGAGGGCTGAAAGCCCTATGAAGCGGTATATAAGTCTACTGCTATTGCTATTGCTATATTGCATGCACAGAAGCATTTTTAAATGCTTCTTTTTTTAAAAAAATTTTTTTATTACACAGTTTAAAAAAACAAAAAAGTAAAAACTTTGACAGTGGGGCATTCGCCCAGGTACGCCTGGTGCGCCAGTTGCGACCCTACCTGAACCGGGAGGCTCTCACAACAGTCACTCGGGCCCTCGTGATTTCTAGGCTGGAATACTGCAACGTGCTCTACATGGGGCTGCCCTTGAGGAGCATCCGGCGACTTCAGCTAGTGCAGAACGCAGCCGCGCGAGTGATCGCGGGTGCACCCCGATTCACCCGCATTACACCTATCCTCCGCGAGCTGCGCTGGCTACCTGTCGATCTCCGGATGCGCTTCAAGGTGCTATTGATCACCCATAAAGCCCTACATGGCAGTGGATCTGGATACTTGAGAGACCGCCTTCTGCCAATTACCTCCCTGCGACCTATAAGATCTCATAGGTTAGGCCTCCTCCGCATTCCATCGGCCAGCCAATGTCGGCTGGCAACCACAAGGAGGAGGGCCTTCTCAGCAGCGGCCCCGACCCTTTGGAACGAGCTCCCCGTAGAGATTCGTACCCTCTCCACCGTCCAGGCCTTCCGCACGGCCTTGAAGAACTGGCTCACCCGTCAGGCCTGGGGATAAGGACCATTACCCCGCCCGAATGTTGTATGCATGTTGCTTATTATTTTATTATGTGTTGTCGTCTTAGTGCTGTATTCCCCCCTTCCTGGTTTTCTGTGAGCCGCCCTGAGTCCCCTCAGGGAAAAGGGCGGCCTACAAATAAAATCAATTCAATTCAATTCAATTCAATTCAATTCTTTCTATACAATATTTCCATATCGTTATATATCCATCATATGTGCATTTCCCTCCCTCTACTCCAATATGTCATTGTCTATACATGTAAATCCAGTGTTTTTATACATAAAAATATACATACAGCTGATTTTAGGCCTTCCGGAGGACCGGGGAAGGCCGTTTTTGCCCTCCCCAGGCTTCAGGAAAGCCTCTGGACCCTGAGGAGGGTGAAAACTCCCCCCCCCCATGCAGGGAGGAATCATGCACATGCACAGGGAGTCACGTGTGCATGCATGGGGGGTGTCACATGTATGTGCAGGTGGGTGGGGTGCATTCCATTGTGGGTCTGGGCATGCACGCACACAATTTTGGCACACCTTTACAAAAAGATTAGACATCACTGATTTATACCATTCATTCCAAACCATATAATAATCTGTTTTTCCTTTATCTTTGATCTCTTTTGTGAGTCTGTCAATCTCTGCACACTCTAAGACTTTCCGTATCACATGGTAGATATTTCCTATTTGCACACTGATAGAGAAATATCCGTCTCGAATGGTATGACTGTTGTGTGTTTTTAAATTATGTATTGTTATGTTTCGTCTTTTATTTTTTGTCTGTACCTCGCTTCCCTGATTTGAATTGTGAGCCGCCCTGAGTCCCCTTCGGGGGAAAAGGGCAGCATATAAATATAATAAAATCAATCAATCAAATCAAAATCAATCAATCCGTCAGTACCTAGGATCAAACTCTCAACCTTCGGAGCGGGCAGTGAGTGAGCGTCTTCACCTCTAGGCCAGTGGTTCCCAAATCTGGCAACTTTAAGACTTGTGGACTTCAACTCCCAGAATTCTCCAGCCAGCTGGCTGGAGAATTCTGGGAGTTGAAGTCCACAAGTCTTAAAGTTGCCAAGTTTGGGAACCACTGCTCTAGGCCACTGAGCTGCTTTAAGAAGAAACCACATTCTATTTATATATTCATTAGTTTCCTAAAAGGAATATATAGGCTGCTCCAATTCATATAGTTTCGGGGCAATGAATAGTAAATCAATATACACCGATATTAAAGCAATCAAAATATTAAATGTTAAATATTAAATATTAATGATGATTAATTCCTAGCTTGAAGGGTCAACTGAATATCTTTCATGATTGAACAATCAATTCAAGTTGCTTCTAGAAAGCAAATAAGGTTGGGTCACCTTATGTTGTGCCCTTCTATCCTCTTTCTTGAAGATGTCTTGAGATCATCAATATCTTCCCACATCTTTCCCAGCTCCTCGTTCACAACCTGTAAGAATGTCACTAGAATCCGAATCACCTTTCCTGGAGGGGCTGGAGGAGAGGGGAGAGGATTCTATTTTTTTTTTCATTCCATGCTATTTAATGAGAATCATAGAGGAAGCAAGGATAGGGGAGAGAAGGAGATAATGTCATTTATGAGATCATCTCAACATAAAGGCCAATTTATATTGGAGATAGATGTATGATGTCTTTGTGTCTAATTGATAGAATGGCTGGGTAGCTTCAGCTCCTGTATATAATTTGGCCCATTTTCTATCCATCTGTCAGTCTGTCTGTTTGTCTGTCTCTCCCTCTCCCTCTCTCTCTTTCTTCTCTTTCTCCCTTTCTTCCCTCCTTCCTTCCTCTGACCTGCCCTTCTTCTCCTCTTCTTTCTCTTTTCTTCTTTCTTTATTTCCTTTCTCTCTCTCTCTCTTTTCTTTTCGTGTTTCTCATTTCTCTCCTTCCTTCCTTCCTTCCTTCCTTCCTTCCTTCCTTCCTTCCTTCCTTCCTTCCTTCTTTCTTTCTTTCTTTCTTTCTTTCTCTTCCTCCCTCCCTCCCTTCCTTTCCTCCCTCCCTTCATCTCTTCCTCCCTTCTTTTCTCTTCTCTTCCCTTCTTTACTTTCTCTCTCTCTCTCTCTTTTCTTTTCTCACTTCTCATTATTTCTCTTCTTTCTTTCTCTCCTTCCTTCCTTCCTTTCTAAGTTAACTTCAGCTCTCCCTTCTACCAGTTCCTTAGCCGAGTCCCTCCATATCATCTTTCCTTCAACTTAACTGCAACCACCACATTTTCTCCCCAGCCTTTTTTTCCCACTGAGAAAATGGCTTCTGGATTATGACAGATCAATATCACTGCAGCCCAGCCACCAAAATGCCCCCAAACCAAGGCTAATTGAGATCCCAACTTACACGATGCAGATCAGAGAGGAGCTGAAAAATCCATCAAAACAGATGAAAATGAAATATATATCCCCAAGGACTCTCAGCCAACCCCCCGCATCCTCCCACCCCCGCTGACTGAGTTTGAAGTGCTATATAATGAAGTGAAAACTTTGCTGGCCATTATTAATTGCAAAGGAAGGGAAAATGTTGGCTCAGATTTCGTACTAAAGAAAGGGCTAATCCTTTTGTGCTAATCAAAGAGAACCAACCTGGAATTAAGGAAAAACTTCCTAACAGTGAAGACAATTAAATAGTGGAGCAGCTCAGCTCCAGAAACTGTGGGTATCCCATCATGGGAGTTTTTTTAAAGAGACTGGACAGCCATTTGTCTGAAATGGTATAGGGTCTCCTGCTTGAGCAAGGGATGGATTAGAAGACCTCCAAGGTCCCTTCCAGCTCCGTCATTCTGTAGTCTCCACTCCACTTTTTCACTTGAGAGGAATCATGAGATTGTTATCAGTAAAAGACTCAAAGATGCCAGCATGATGGATGGTATGTTTGTTGTTGTCTTCTCCAACTGATGCATTAACTTGGTCGCACGGAAATGAGGAATAAAAAGACTTATTCTCCGAACAGTCCACTTTGATTGATTGACTGATGGAATGATTGATTGATTGATGGAAGGGTGGATTGATTGATTATATGCCTTCAAGTCCGTGTCAACACTCTGCAACCCCATAGATCTTTTCTAGGATGATCTGTCTCCCAACTTGGCCTTTCAGGTTTTCCAAAGTTGTACCTCACTGCCATCTTAATTGAGCATCCACATTGCTTCTGGTTGCCATCTCCTCCTCCTCCTCCTCCTCCTCCTCCTCCTCCTCCTCCTTCCTCCTCCTCCTCCTCTTTCCTTCCATCTTTCCTCAAATTATTGACTTCTTAAGAGGAGCTAGGTCTTCACATCAGGTATCTGAAGGATGATCATTTGAGCCAGCTCCTTTCTACCTCAAGTGAGAACCCTGGATTGATTTGCCGTGTAAGCAATTGGTTTGTTGTCTTGGCTATCCATAATATTCTCAGGCATCTTCTCCAGCATCAGATTGCAAAAGGGCTGATGCTCTTCCTGTTCTGCTGTTTCAAAGTTCAACTTTTGCTTCAATAGGATGCCATAGGAGTTGCCTGCACCATTCTTTTCTCAGCCTTCCGAGGTGGATCAAATTTGGAAATCAAGGACTAATGCTACTTTTATCATGAGATTATAATGCTGGTGTCGGGCCTGGAAGTCATCTTTTGCAATGGGCCTTCAGGCCTGCCACATTTCGTGCTGTGTGAAAATGGGAGTTGGGATTATATGGAGTGAGGAAGATATAGTCTTGCCCTGTACCTGGAGTGATGTGACTGGGAAGCATCTCCAGTTGGGATGGTGCCTGATTCGGCCATGGGATGGACATGTGGGTGCTGGACAGGGACTTGGACTTTCTTTTGGGTGGGGAAAACCTGGAAGCTTTCAGGTTTGGGTTCTCCCAGATGTGCCAATATGAACATCTCTGATGAAATGGAACTTTGAGGTATCTCTAGCCTTGGAGTCTTCTTTCATAGGGATGTTACTTGGAACCCTGACATTATCCTGAATCATGACAGCTACACTATTTCAACTCTGAATAACTTCCCCTCTCCTTCGTTCTGGTTTTGGGATGACTAAGGAGAGTCTTGTCTGAAGTGCTTTCTTGTTACATTTTTTGCCCCAGATTCAAATTTATTTTATCTGACTATTGGCCCTAAAAGCAGCTGTGGTAGTGCAGTGGTTAGAATGCAGTATTGTAGTTTAACTCACTGCTCACTGCTAGGCGTTCGATTCTGATTGACTCAAGGTTGACTCAGCCTTCTATCCTTCTGAGATCGGTAAAATGATCTAGAACTAATTCCCCTGTGAAGACATCATGGACCACAGTGGTTGAGAGCCACTGATCTAGAAATGTTTCCCCTGTGAAGACATCATGGACCACAGTGGTTGAGAGCCACGGATCTAGAATCTTTTCCCGCTGTGTAGATATGACATATTCCAGTGGTTGCGAGTCACTGATCTAGAACATTTCCCCCCTGTGAAGACATCATGGACCACAGTGGTTGAGAGCCACGGATCTAGAATCTTTTTTTTTCTCCGGAGATAATGTTTTTAATTTTCCATTTTTTCATTTTCATACACTCACATATATACTGTGCATAGCCAACGCCATACAACATTAAACAATAATCGCAGCAATTCCTCTTGTCAACAATACCCCCCAAAATAGAAACCCAATATACCTCTTCCACTCTCCATACACCTCTTTCTTCCACCTCCCTCCAACTTTCTATCTTCCCTCCATCATCCCCCTCTAGCCTACTTCCCCTCCCCCTCTAGCACTCCTCTCTCCCGATCCACTCTCTCCCTTCCTTCTCACCTTGCCTCCCACCCTCTCTCCCATCCCTCTCTACCCATCTTTCTTCTATCCCACTCCTCCTCCCCTTGGTGTATTTCCACTATATGTCAATGTACTTAACTTATCCTATTTTTACAGAGAAATTAAAGAAATCTAGAATCTTTTCCCCCTGTGTAGACATAATCGATAACAATGGTTGAGAGCTACTGATCTAGAACCTTTTCCCTTGTGAAGACATCATGGACCACAGTGGTTGAGAGCCACAGATCTAGAAAATTTTATCCAATGAAGCCATTACGGACCACAAGGGTTGATAACCACTAATCAAACCCCCCCCCTCTGTAAAGACTACTTATATGGCTCTAAGAAGTCGTCGTCTATGGCTAATGGGTGCCACTTGCTCAAATGCCAACTTATTGTAGAACCTCCCTGAAAGCTAAGAATTTTAGAAAGCTGTACACTGAAATCTGAATTCAGAAGGAGCGGAAGCTGATGGCTGGCAAACCAGGAGGGGGTAAAAAAAGTTAAAACGAATAACATGAACGACTGTAAATGTTCTCATACATAAGAACATCATCCAGGTTTTCATTTCTGACATGAATGCATCAACAGCGATGGTTGTGCAGCTTGGGTGGTAAATAGGGATTAAGGAGAGCATCATGTGCTTTGTATTTTGATGCAAACTTTAGCCCATTTTCAGTTTCTGAACCAAAATTGGAAATATAATTATAGGTTGATGCCTGTTTCTCTTCTCTTTTCTTTCTTTCCTTTTCTTTTCTGAAAAAAAAAAAAGATAATATGCAGAATTTTCGAAACCATAAATATCAAAATGTGATTATTAAAGGAAAGGCTTTAGTTAGAAAACAGAGATTTCTTTCTTTCCAACTTGGTCTTTCAGGTTTTCCAAAGTTGTACCTCACTGCCATCTTAATTGAGCATCCACATTGCTGCTGCTTCTTCTTCTTCTTCTTCTTCTTCTTCCTTCTTCTTCTTCTTCTTCTTCTTCTTCTTCTTCTTCTTCTTCTTCTTCTTCTTCTTCTTCTTCTTCTCCTTCTTCCTCTTCTTCTTCCTCTTTGGTTAATCTTTGGTGAGATTCAATCTCAATCTTACGTGAGAAAAGACCCGAATACAACAAGACCAGCATATCTACACCCATGAAAATGAATGAAAACATATGTACATACGTACGTATGTACATAGATAGATAGATAGA
This sequence comes from Thamnophis elegans, assembly GCF_009769535.1. Classification (NCBI taxonomy): domain Eukaryota; kingdom Metazoa; phylum Chordata; class Lepidosauria; order Squamata; family Natricidae; genus Thamnophis; species Thamnophis elegans. The sequence continues at coordinate 144,898,898 of NC_045543.1, read as the reverse complement.
TAGATAGATAGATAGATAGATAGATAGATAGATAGATAGATAGATAGATAGATAGATATAAGCTGACAAAGGACTGACGAAGGATAGCAGTCTTCCAATATCTAAGGAGCTGCCACAAAGAAGAGGGGGGTATTCTGTAAGAGCACTTGAAGACAGAACAAGAAGCAATGGATGAAGACTCATCAAGGAGAGAAATCAAACTAGAACTAAGGAGGAATTTCCCGACAGTGAGAACAATTAATCAGTGGAACAACTTGTCTCCAGAAGTTTTGAATGCTCCAACATTGGAAGTCTTTAAGAAGATTTTGGATAACCATTTATCTGGAATGGTATAGGGTCTCCTGCTTGTGCAGGCCGCTGGACTAGAAGACCTCTAAGGTCCCCTCCAACTCTGTTATTCTTTTATTTCAAAAAAAGTTGCCAGATTTTGACTTGATGGATCAACAGTCCGTGTTATGAAGAAAAAAAACTTTTGGGTTTAAAAAAAGAACCCATGGTGGTGTTTGGGATTATAGATTGTCCTCAGGTGGAAACCGCAGGAACCAATGTTGCTTTCAAGCCATTTTCAGCTTTCTTTAAAAAAAAAAAAGGAAACAATAACATTTCTGCATCTGCTTCCATTCCAGCCTAAAGCAAGACTTATTCAAACCAGGGGAAACCGTCCCATTTAATTACTCCAAGGTCTCAACGCAGTGCATGGCCTCCTTGTTCAATAATAGAAATCTCCTTCTTTGTTTACTATTTCTTCTTTATTCAAGACCTAATCACTAGCTAAACGGAATAATGCCTCTGGACAACTTATTGACTTCCTATTTCAGTCTGATGTCATTCCCAGTCCACCCACCCTAGGGAAATGAAAAAGTTTAGCGTTCTGGGCTTTATTTTTTTCCCTTGCTTTGGATCCCAAGAGAAATGACCTTCTGCATTTCCAAAAGTCAAGTGAGATACCTTCTGGAGAACATCCCTCGTTGCAATCCCAGCTGCTCCGAAGCCGCACGATCCAGTGAAATGACAAAGAAATTAGCCCCGTGTTTTGAGCAATCTGAACTTTCTCTGTTTCTCTCTGGCTCTTGATGAGAATGCTGCGTTTGATAAATCAGCCGTCGTCCCTTATTGCCATGTGGAAATTGGGGGTAGGCGAAGGGTGGGTGGGGGGGAGATGTCAGCCACGTTTCCTTTCCCGAGTTCTCTTGAAAGCAATCAAATTTCACTGGCATGAGAAGGTAATGCTTAATTCGGCTCCCTCCCATAGTCGTTTCTTCGGCCCCGGAAAGTTAAAAAGAGGACGTATCTTTTGAAAGCTACAAAAATTGATTGGACTTGCAACAGATGAGACCCTGACAATGAATAAGATAAAGAGCAGATTTGGCACATTAAGGCGAGAGGAAATCTCATCGGTGCGTACCGTTCTCTGCTTTGCACACAGACTTCAATTAGCAGTTAAGGATGTGCTGAAATATGGAGAATGATTTAGTCATTTCAGAGTCTTCGCAGGAAGTTCAGGAAGGGAAGTGTGGTTTTAGTCAGCCAAAAAAAGGAGGGTGGGGGAGAAGAGAAAAAGAGGGAGGGAGAGAAGGAAGGAAGGAGGAAGAGAGAGGAAGAAATAAATTCATCAAGAACTAGCTGATTGGGCAATTGCAATATAATTGGTGCATCTAAAGAACATCCTAGAGAAGGAAGAAAGGAAGGAAGGAAGGAAGGAAGGAAGGAAGGAAGGAAATAACGAGAAACAAGAAAAGAAAATTTAAAAAAAGAGTAAGGAAATAAAGAAGAGAAATGAAGTGAAATGAAGAGAAAAGAAGAAAGGAGGGAGGAAGGGAATGAAGAGAGAGAGGAAGAGAAAGAAAGAAGAAAGAAAGTAGGAAGGAAGGAAGGAAAAAGAAAGAATGAAAGAAAGAAGAAATAAAGAGAAAGAGCTTGAAGGAAGTAAGAAGAAAGAAAAAATAAAGCAGAGAAATAATGAGAAACGAGAAAAGAAAATTAAAGAAAGAGAAAAAGGAAGTAAAGAGAGAAGAGAAAGAGAGGGAGGGAGGGAGGGAGGGAGGGAGGGAAGATGAGAAATGGTAGGTTTCAAAAAATTTTAGAACCTCTTCTGTTGGTGTGATCTGCTTTGTGGGAGTGGCTTGCTGGCCATGTGACTGGGTGGGAGTGGCTTGCCAGCCATGTGACTGAGTGGGAGTGGCTTGGCAGTCATGTGACTGGGTGGGCATGGCCAACTTGTAAAATGTGGTGAAACACACTTAACAAAGCTCTTGCTTAGCAACCAAAATGTTGGCTCAGAAACTCTGGCATTTGAAGCACGCAAGTCTTAAAGCTGTCAAGTTACAAGACCCTTGCACCCCTAACCCTTTAGAAAAAAATCCCCAGGGGTGTTCAAACTTGACAGCTTTAAGACTTTAAGGTTTAGATAGGACTCTTAGAGGTGGGCGGGGCAATTTGTGAGCCACCCAATCAGTGAGCAGCGGGCGAGGCAAGCATAGTGCAGACGGGCAGCGGGATGGAGTGGAACCTGTTCTAAACGGCATGATAGATTTGTGGAACCTCTTCTATAGAAGAGGTTAGAATTGGTAGGAACCCACCCCAATGAGAAAGAAAGAAAGAAAGAAAGAAAGAAAGAAAGAAAGAAAGAAAGAAAGAAAGAAAGAAAGAGAGAGAGAGAGAGAAATAAGGAAGAAAGGAGGAAGGAATGAAGGAAGAAGAAAGAATGAGAGAAAGAGAAAGGAGGAGGAAGGAAAGAAGGAAGGAAAGAGAGAGAGAGAGAGAAAGGAAGGAAGGTAAGAAATAAAGGAAGGAAGGAAGGAACAATAATGTTATGCTGATTAGCTCACAATTCCAAGAACGTAACAACTGTTTTAAGGTCACAGAAACTGCAACCTGTGCAGATTTCATTTTCTAGAAACAAAAGCGAAGAGATCTATATGCATCTTAGCACTGCTGTCCTCAGCCGGATTAGTTCATTACACAATGAAGGCTCCTTCACCGAAAGCTAAGGACCATTATGCCTTCCAGTCTAATCATTCAGTCAATTTCTGTGCCTGAGAAAGGACCAGGACTTGGGAGTCCCCACTCCTAGTTCCAGGAGTGTTAGATCAAAAATCAAGAATAACACACAGTGATTCTTCCAGTCTCAATTGTTCCACACCTGTAGACAGAATCTTGCCAGACTGAAGATTGTACATCTGCAATATACTCTGGGAACTATTAGGGAGGAGGTGTCTTCAGCCTCATTCTCACACACAAAATATCTGGATCCAGTTGTCCCTTCTTCCTCTGGAATGCAAGCCCCTCCTTGTTGGGAGTCCACACTGCAATGTTCCATCACAAGGACCTTCACCACTCTGCTCCATTGGCTCATGGAATGAGAGAGAAGAACCTGGCCAAAATCTTTCAGGCAATTTCTAGGGTCTAGAATTTGAGTATCTTGCTTCAATTGTATGCCATTCTGATTCTTGCATGTTGGGGATCTATCTTCATTTTTCTGCCTGTCTATCATCTATCTATCTACCAATTTCTCTCTCTTTATCTCTATCTATCTATCTATCTATCTATCTATCTATCTATCTATCTATCTATCATCTATCTATCTATTATTTATCCATTTATTATCCATTTTCATCATCATCAACTATCTTATCTAACATCTATTTCTCTATTGCTCTTACTATCATTTCATCAATTTATTATTTATCTCTATCTACCTATCTCAGAGGTGGGTTTCTGCCGGTTTGCCTACCAGTAGTGGCAGTGGCGGGAGGAAACTGAGAGTAAAATAAATTGAAACTCACCACTGACCTATTTACCTATCTATCTACATCCCTCCCTCCATCCATCCATCCATCCACCCACCCACCCACCTACCTCATCCATCCATCTATCATCCTATCATCCTATCATCATCCTACCTACCTACCTACCTACCTACCTACCTACCTATCTATCTATCTATCTATCTATCTCCATCCATCCATCCATTCATCTATCTATCTATCTCTATCCATCCATCCATCCATCCATCCATCCATTCATCTATCTATCTATAGTCTATCCATCTAATATTCTTTTTCTCTCTCTCCCTTCCCTCCTCCACACTCTCTCTCTTAGAGAGTGGGGGAATTGGGAGGTAGAATCTGAAGTCAACAGGTTCAGATACATCTGCCAAATTAAAGTCTACTCTGTCAAACATTTGCAGATTTTTTTTTTAAATTGCACCCAAGCCCTTGAGTATCCTTAGCACACACTACGTTTTCTTGAAAAACTCTCCTTGGCTCACATTCCATTCCAAGGATTTGACTTTACTTGTCTCCAATCACCTGAGTTAACTCGGTGTGATACTGATTAATATCCCCATTTTAATTGTAAAGTTTTAATCACTGTCACGGGTGTGCACTTTTCCCCCTTACCGTACAATTTAGCAGGATACAATGGCTCATAAATTGAAACTGACTCAGCTAGTATTCTTCCTAGGCAAACACACCAAAAAAAGGGCAGATGCCTTTCTGATTTGAAAAGCGCAGCTTCTGGGTTGTAGGGCAAAACTCCATCAACAGAAATCAATCAGTTCATGGAAATAGTAGAATCAACGTAAAGTCAGGGTTCCAAATAGCATCCAAAATTAAATCAGAGTCCGAGGCAAAGTATTGCTCAAAGTTCCAATTTATTAAGAGAGCCATGTTGGCACATCTGGGAAAACCCGAATCTGGAAGCTTCCCGGTTTTCCCCACCCAGTTGAAAGTTCAAGATCTTGTCCCCACACCCACAAGTCCATCACATGGTCTAATCTCCCACTGCCAAACTGGCAGCTTCCACCCATCCAGTTCCCGTCAAGTGCAGAGGTGCAGAGACAAAGGATAACCTTGGCTTGTTAGAAAGAATTTTATTATAGCTACATATCATCTCACTCCGTATAAACCCCCCTCTCATATTCCCACAATAGAAAATGTGTAGTAGAATAATAGAAAGTGTGGCAGGCCAAAGATCCAAAAGAAAAGATGGCTGCAGGCCTGACAGGTGGATGCTATCAGATCCTATTGGAGTAAAGATAAGCCCCATTCCTATGCCAAAATAGAATTAGTCCAGGGAAAGCAGCCTATTTAAATATTACATTTATAGAGTTTTTGAAACCATCCCAGCTCTCAAAGCAGTTTGAAATAATAATGCTGAAAAGCACATCCTTTGCCTTAAAATGGAACCAGATGTAAAAGTAACATCAATAGAACAGAGAAGTTTAATCTACCTTAAGCCAACTACTTCATCCAGTCAATCATTTAAATAATTGCCAGTAGTGTGCAGCAATAGCCAAAAAAGCCAATGCAATCCTAACAGAGGGAGAAAATCAAGATCTAATATGTGAAGCATTAGTAACTGCTTTATAAAACCTTAAGGGGTGTGGTGACTCAGTGGCTAAGACACTGAGCTTGTCAATCAGAAAAGTCCTCAGTTCACTGGTTCGAATCCAGAGGTGGGTTCCTACCAGTTCGCACCTATTCGGTAGAACCGGTTCGTAAAATCTACCGAACCAGTTAGAAGAGGTTCCACCAGTGGAGCCGGAAAGCAGGCCACACCTACAGAAGAGGTTCCAATTGTTTTTGAAACCCACCACTGTTCCTTGGATATGATTATTATTCTACACTATCATGCTCATATTTATAAAACGCAGTGCCTCTGTGAAAGGTAAGGATGACTACTGCGTTTATGGTGCAATCAGAACATTGCGTGTGTTGAAGTTGTTTTAACGCAAACCAAAGATGCCTTTTAAAAAAACAAGTTTACATCCTATTCTTATGCATGCCAGTGCTGTGGGTGAGGTAATTTAAGGTGGTTCTGACAAGTGTCGTCGGCATCTTCATATCCGGTCACATGGGTGGCAAGCCACTCCCATCCAGTCACATGGGCAGCAAGCCACTTCCACAAAGGAGGCCACACCCACAGAGTAGGTTCGAACAATTTTTGAAACCCACCACTGTTCAAATCCCTAGCGCCGCGTAACAGAGTGAGCTCCCATGACTTGTCCCAGCTTCTGCCAACCTAGCAGTTCGAAAGCATGTAAAAAAATGCAAATAGAAAAATAGGAACCACCTTTGGTGGGAAGGTAACAGTGTTCCGTGTGCCTTCGGCCTTTAGTAATGCTGGCCACATGACCACAGAGATGTCTTCAGACAGTGCTGGCTCTTTGGCTTTGAAAAGGAGATGAACACCACCCCTTAGAGTCGGGAAGGACTAGCACATATACGCGAGGGGAACCTTTACCTTTATAATACCTTAGCAAGACAACATTTAGAATATTGCATGGGTTTTTTTTATTAGAAAGTTTTAATAAGTTTTACAATTCTATACCTTTCCCCTTCCCTCCCTCCCCCCCAATCCCACATCCCCCCCCCGCAACATCCCAGAGCAAATACAGGGTATAAACATTTAACAATCATACACTAAAATAGACTAATTAACTTTAGCATCGTCCCTTCGCTTGTACTTTAACTCCCCTTATATAAAGCTAACTTTAGATCAATTGTAACATTCCTTGTTCATTCATTCATAAGCTAACTGAAATTTCTTAGTCCCATATTTATTTTGAATATAATCAATCCATCTTCTCCATTCCACCTTGTATTTCTCATCTGAATGGAGAATATTGCATCAAGTTTTGATCACCATATTATAAAGAAGATGTTGAGACTCTGGAAAGAGCACGGAGAACACCAACAAAAATGATCAGGGGGCTGGAGGCTAAAACATATGAAGAACGGTTGTAGGAATCGGGTATGTATAGTTTAACAAAAAGAAGGACTGGGGGGACATGATATCAATATTCTAATGTCTGCCACAAAGAAAGGAGGTGTTCTGACCCAGCTCCCCAAACATGACAAACCCTTTGAAGTGAACTCAGAAATTCCTTCACTAGGAGTGCTAACAACCCTAGTAAAAAGTTTCTCTCACAAGCTAACCAATCTGTCCAGCTGGAAGATGGATACTTGCCTGCCACATTTATTCATCTCTGCCCCCTGCCTTTTATCCCCAGAGCTAGGGTGGGGCTTTGCTAGCAGTGGTGGCTCTTCCGTCCCAAGGACCGGCCCATAGATTTCCACTGCTCTCCTCTCCTCTGCCACATCTATTCATCTCTGCCCCCTGCCTTTTATCTCCAGAGCTAGGGTGGGGCTTTGCTAGCAGCGGTGGCTCTTCCGTCCCAAGGACTGGCCCATAGATTTCCACTGCTCTCCTCTCCTCTGCCACATTTATTCATCTCTGCCCCCTGCCTTTTATCCTCAGAGCTAAGGTGGGACTTTGCTAGCAGCGGTGGCTCTTCCGTCCCAAGGACCGGCCCATAGATTTCCACTGCTCTCCTCTCCTCTGCCACATTTATTCATCTCTGCCCCCTGCCTTTTATCCCCAGAGCTAGGGTGGGGCTTTGCTAGCAGTGGTGGCTCTTCCGTCCCAAGGACCGGCCCATAGATTTCCACTGCTCTCCTCTCCTCTGCCACATCTATTCATCTCTGCCCCCTGCCTTTTATCCCCAGAGCTAGGGTGGGGCTTTGCTAGCATCGGTGGCTCTTTCGTCCCAAGGACCGGCCCATAGATTTCCACTGCTCTCCTCTCCTCTGCCACATCTATTCATCTCTGCCCCCTGCCTTTTACCCCCGAGCTAAGGTGGGGCTTTGCTAGCAGCGGTGGCTCTTCCGTCCCAAGAACTGGCCCATAGAATTCCACTGCTCTCCTCTCCTCTGCCACATCTATTCATCTCTGCCCCCTGCCTTTTATCCCCAGAGCTAGAGTGGGGCTTTACTAGCAGCGGTGGCTCTTCTGTCCCAAGGACCGGGCCATAGATTTCCACTGCTCTCCTCTGCCACATCTATTCATCTCTGCCCCCTGCCTTTTATCCCCAGAGCTAGGGTGGGGCTTTGCTAGCAGCAGTGGGTCTTCTGTCCCAAGGACTGGCTCATAGATTTCCACTGCTCTCCTCTCCTCTGCCTTCTGTGCATCCTGGACCTAGTTTTTCCTCCTTTTCTTTATCAACCACCTCCAGACCTGGGGGCTATTGACTCTCTATCTGAAAGCTGACAGATGTCCCAGGCTTCGCCTCCCCCCTCTCTCTTGGAGCTCTCAGGTTGCCCAGATGCAGACTTGACTCCCACGCCACCTCCTCATCTGATTTGGCTTCTGGAGGAGCTGGGGGCCAACAGGGCACAACAGGGGGGTCAACCCATTCTTCAAAACACCAGAAGGCAGGACAAGAAATGATGGATGGAAACTAATCAAGGATAGAAGCAACCTAGGAGAATTAACCAGTGGCACAGCTTGTCTTCATAGGTTGTGTGTGTTCCATCACTGAAGGTTTTTAAGAAGCAACTGGACAGGCCCTTTGTCAGGAATGATATAGGGCATCCTGCTTGTACAGGGGGTTGGATTAGAAGACCTCCAAAGTCCCTTTCAACTCTGTTATTCTGTTCTTTTCATCCACCCCAACTTACAGGAATATAGGTAGTACCTGCTTAATGGCTCGTATTGGGACTGGAATTTCTGCTACTAAGCATCATTAGGAGAAACATCACAAAACTGTACTACTTAATGATAGCAGTTATTTATTTTATTTATTTTATTAATTAGACTTATATACCGCTTCATAGGGCTTTCAGCCCTCTCTAAGCGGTTTACAGATTTTTTAGCAACTTGCTAAAGAGTCAGCAACTTGCCCACACAGTCTGGGTCCTCATTTCACCCACCTCGGAAGGATGGAAGGCTGAGTCGACCTTGAGCCGGTGAGATTTGAACCACTGGACTGCAGATCACAGTCAGCTGAAATGGCCTGCAGTACTGCACCCTAACCACTGCGCCACCTCGGCTCTTCTGATAATCCCAGTTCTGATAATCCCAGTTACAGTTGTTAGGCCAAGAGCATACTGTTGTTAGGTGAGGTCCTCACACAGCCTCAAATTCCCCCACCCACGTTTGATTGAACAACTACTAGGTTATAGTAGTTATTGTGTTGGAATAGGTTTGAGGATACCTTGGTTTTAGTCTTTATATCTCCCAGCTGTGTCAGTTTCCAGGATGAGTTAGGACTACTTACTTACCCATCTGGGTTATTGTCACAGAACAAGAAGCAAGGAGTCCCACATAGTGTTCAATACAATTCTCAGTTACAGTTAGGCGGTGTTGGGACTTGGAGTCCTCACAGCTGGGGGTGACTTGCTTTCTATTATTAGTTGGCTAATATCTGCAGACTATGAGATGTTATGGATAATATTTATACGAACATTATTTATCCCTTGGAGAGTTGCCTTGATTCATATTACAATTGAACATTTCTGGAAGATGATTGAGATTTTTAATCATGCTTTTCATTATCATTCAAGGAATATAATTATAATGATAACGAAGAAACAATCCCCTTCTATTATCATTAAATTGGTCATTCAGGGAAGCCATAAAAGAGACATCAGTTTTGCAGGCTTTCCTTGAGTGGTTGAGTATTTTTTTTCTTCTTCTTCTTGTTCTTGTGGTTTGATCTGAACTAACTTTAATAACCAAGGTTTCTGCAAACTATATCCCAGACCTTGATGGGGGATTAATTGATTCAGGTGTTTGTTTTACTATGCTACTCATTCCCAAAATCTCCCAGCAGGTAACAAAACATTGTGGTTGAGAACTTCCTCATAGAAAGTAAATAAATCCAGTGTCAAGCTTCAAAAAGTGATTTTTGCTGTTGCAACTATTATCACTTCTCAGCTTGCCAATGAACTATGGGGGGTGAGGGAGAAAGTGGGAGATAGAATGAAGCTCCAGATATCAAAATGCCAGCCATGGGAACCAAGGACATCTCAGCAGGTGTTTACCTGAGCCAAACAAGACTTTCTCAGAACAATACTAGAAGTCTCCATTGGACAATGTAACCTGGTGTAATAGGTGGGGGAAAGGAAGTCCTGAACTTTAACTATAAGGGTTTGCATGGAAAATATTAGATCTGGTTTTGGCCTCATCTTTGCCAATACTCTTGTGGCCCACTAGCAGCCAGCAGAGCTGGCAGCAGATTCAGACAGTGAGGAGGTTGGGGAGGAACATGGGCCAGTCCTGGAGTCTGGGGAAGGCCCAGATGAGGGCTCTGTGTCTGAGGCAGAGATGGAGCCAGAGCCATATGCCAGTTATCAGCTGCCTTTAGAGTCAGATATCAGTGAGGCAGACGAACAGCTGGAGCCTGTTCTCCGTGTGCGCATGGACAGTTGGCAGATGAAGGGAACAGCTAAAGAATAAGGGTCGACTTGGGAGTAAAGCCACAGGTGGACGATGAATGGCCCCTCCCAGAGGAAATAAAAGAGGAGCAAAAGGGGAGTGGAGTTTGCAGGAGACAATTAGTTCGCTTAATTGATTCTTGACTCTCCGAGATTCCTTGCCAAGTTTTGCAGAGATGGACCTGGCAGCTCTCCAAGCCAGATAAGGTCTGTGACTGTAAATCCTCTGTTGAAAGACTTTGCTGGATGTGAATGAGCAGAATTCTCAGTCAATTAATAAAAGGGGTTATTTTTTTCAGGATAAGGAGCTTGCTTCAAGCTCTTGGGAAGCCTCAGTCAAAACAGATACAATGTTTTGTCCTAAAAGATTGGGACATCTCAGCTGTGTTTGCTTTTGGTTGTCTTCCTCAGTTGGAATGTTGACATTCAGCTGTAAAGAACAGAAACAAATCTCAACCACATTGCAAGGCTCAAAGGGAAACTAAAACATACACAACGCACTAATAGCCCCTTATCTAAATTGTGCCCTGTATCTACTCTTCTCAACCCAGTTCAAAAATATAGACTGGACCTCCATATAGATGGCGTTCCAAAGTATGAGGACAATTGTCAACCATTGTCCATTTCCTAGGTCCCATCAGATGACAGTCTTGAATAGAGAGCAATTGGTAGAATTTGAGCCTGATCGAACCGTTCCTATAACTATGGGAAAAGCTGGTCCTGTGGATAACCAGATCTGGAACTGTTGTGGGGTCTTTAAGCACATTGAATGAAGGAGGCCAACTGACAATCAACATAGTTCCTAAAGCAGTGGGATCATTCACGTATAAGGACAAACAGCCGTAATCAAAGGCCATCACTTCTTAATATTAGCATTAGCTTCCAAATGGTTTTTGAAGGGCATTCCCTTGTAGAACATGTGACAGTGATTCATGGGGAAGGTAACTGGGTCATGAGTGATGATAAGGTCTTTTCCAATCCAGAAATGGCTGAAACTGATGCACAAGATAAACCTATGAAGAAATCTTCCAGACCACAACTGCTACCTTTTCTGGATACCTCTGGTGGATCACCTCTGAATTGTAGTGTACAAACCTGTTCAGAGCTAAAGAGGATATTATTTGGTCCACAAACTCAAAGCTCCTCTGCTTTTGAAGACATTCAGTCTTTTCCCATCCACTGTGATGGAAGTTGAAGGAAAGGAGACCCCAGCTTGGAGTCGTTCAGGGGAGGAAATATCTGACATCAAACTCTTAGGTCTATAGCTGCCAAGGGAAGGCAGACATACCAGTCAGATTCTTGTAATATAGGTGATCTACAAAAAAGTGTCTATGGATTTTACCCCTCAGTTATTTTTGTTAGGTATAATTACTGATTGTACAGTTGTAGAGATGAACTTGATTTTGCATTTAATAACCGCAGCTAGACTCTTGGTGGCGCAATACCGGAAGAAGGAAGATTTGCCTACGATTCAAGAATGGACATTGAAAGTAACAAACGTAGCTGAGATGGCTAAAATATCTGCATATCTTAAGGACCACTCAAATGAGAGATATAAACGAGACTGGAAAAAATGGATTGATTATATACAAAATAAATACGGGACTAAGAAATTTCAGATAGCTTATGATTAAAGAAATTAGGAATGATATAAATTGTTTAGAGTTAGCCTAGCAAGGAGGCGTTAAAGCTCAAGTGAAAGATGTTACTAACTTTTTTTTTCTTTTTAAGCTTATTTAGGCATGTTTTTGTTAAAGATTTATAACTTGTATTGGTTCTGGGAAGTCTGGTGGGGGACTTGGGGGGAGGGTGGGTGGGAGGGAAGTAAATATTTGTAAAAGCTTGTTTTTTAAAATTTTCAATAAAAAGTGTCTATGGATGATGATGGATAGATCTTTTTTGTTGTTGTTCTGATTTGTCTCTCTCTTTCTCCCTCCCTCCCTCCCTCCCTCCCTCTCTCCCTCTCTCTCTCTCTCTCTCTTGTAAAACATAGCAATTAAAGTACTGAAGTGGGCAAGAGATGATGGATAGATGATTCCTTTTTTGTCATTGTTCTGATTTCTCTCTCTCGTCTTTCTTTTTTTAAGGTGGGTGACATGATTAGGTAGGATAGAAAGAAAAAGTATTTTAATAAAGGGTGATAGGATTAAAAGCTAAATAAGTAATAGAAATAAGAGAAGGGGGAATACTAATGTATACATTTTTATATAATAAAATAAAACTAATATCAAGAGGAAAGATGGAATAATTGATTAATGATAGATTGCAACATAAATCTGCATTATTATTAGAAAAATATAAGTTGATTGAATGTAATAATAATTATTAAATTTATCAGTTTTCCTTATAATAAAATGCAAGACACCCAAGTGCCACATGTTCACATATTCATTTGATATATTTGTTAAAAAAAATTTTTTAAAAAAAAACTTGGGCGGGAAAGTGTCTATTTGGACTGGTTGACAGAGTGTTTCTGGTGACTTGCACCTGACATTAATCTATCCAGACTCCTACTCAGAAGGAGACCCTCTAAGGATAGGTATTGACACTGGCGAGGTTCTATCCTCAGCTTTGGGTCTTCACTTCCCAAAATGAAGGGGAGGGGGACAGTCCTTCTAAACAATTAAATGTTTTGAAGAGAGCATCACCTGGCTGGGAGGATTCTTTGAAATTGGAGAAGGATGGCTCGTCTGACACTTTATTGCTACCTGTACTGATAAATTTCCTTGAGAACTCAAAAAAAGAGAAGGAGAAATGGAGGAAGGGCTTGCTTGTTTAAAGCGAAGAATGATGTGATGGAATAATCAGCCAAAGGTGAGAAAGACTCTCTGGACCAGTAAAGAGACAGTCCAGGTTGGAGTGTGTCCAGGGGAGGAAATGTTTAAGATCACACCCTCAGATCTATATCTGAACTTTCTCAAGGTAAGGCAGACAGCATGGTGAGATTCTTGTAGTACAGGTGATCAGTGACAAAGTGTCCCTTCCTTCCTTCCTAATGTCAGGGTTCCAAATAGCATCCAAAATAAAATAAGAATCCGAGGCAAGAAATTCCTCAAAGTTCCACTTTATTAAAAGAGCCAGGTTGGTACATCTGGGAAAACCTGAATCTGAAAGCTTCCAGGTTTCCCCCACTCAGTTGAAAGTTCAACATTCTGCCCCAAACACCCACAAGTTCATCATATGGTCCAATCATTGACTGCCATGAAGACAGATTCCACCCATCCAGTTCTGGCCAGGTGCAGAGACAAAGATGACCTTGACTTTCTAAGAAGAAGGTTATTATGGCTACATATCACCCAACTCCACATAATGCCCCCTCCCATTTTCCCACAGTAGAAAGAAGACAGAGAAAGTGTGGCAGACCTGAAACCTAACAAGAAAAGATGGCTTGCAGGTCTGAATGTTTGAATGTTTGAATGTTTATTTCATTTATATGCCGCTCTTTTCCCCCGAAGGGGGACTCAGGGCAGCTCACAACTCAAACCAGGGAAGGGGGGATACAGACAAAAAGTTAAAAATGACACATAACAATGCATAATTTAAAACACACAACAGTCATACCATTCAAGACGGGGGCAACAGTTCTTTAGCCCCAGGCCTGTCGGAACAGCCAGGTTTTAAGGGCTTTGTGGAAGGCCTGGAGGGTGGTGAGGGTTCGAATCTCCACAGGGAGTTCGTTCCAGAGGGTCGGAGCAGCCACAGAGAAGGCTTTCCTCCGGGTAGTCGCCAGTCGACACTGGCCGGCGGATGGAATTCAGAGGAGGCCTAGTCTGTGGGATCTAATCGGTCTGGTGGAGGTAATTGGCAGCAGGCGGTCTCTCAAGTACCCAGGTCCAATACCATGAAGGGCTTTATAAGTGACGACTAGCGCCTTGAAGCGTATCAGGAGACCAATCGGCAGCCAGTGCAGCTCGCGGAGGACAGTTGTTACGTGGGTGAACCGAGGTGCACCCACGATCGCTCGCGCGGCTGCATTCTGGACAATCTGGAGTCTCCGAATGCTCTTCAAGGGCTGCCCCATGTAGAGCACATTGCAGTAGTCCAGTCTAGAGGTCACAAGGGCATGAGTGACTATTTGAAGTGCCTCCCGGTTCAGGTAGGGACGCAACTGGTGCACCAGGTGAACCTGGGCAAATGCCCCCCTGGTCACAGCTGACAAGTGGTGTTCAAAAGTCAGCAGTGGGTCCAGGAGGACTCCCAAATTGCGGACCCTGTCTGAGGGGCGTACTGTTTGACCCCCCAGCCTGAGAGGTGGAACACTTGGCCAGGTCTGACAACTTCCTTCCTTCCTTCCTTCTTTCTTTCTTTCTCTTTCTTTCTTTCTCCTCCCCTCCTCCCTCCCTCTTTTTCTTTCCTTTCTTCTTTTTTCTTTTTCTCCTCCCCTCCCTCCCTCCTTCCTCCCTTCCTCCCTCCTTTTCTTTCATTCCTTCCTCCTTCCTTCCTTCCACCCTTTCTTCCTCCCACCCTTCTCTCCCTCCCTCCCTCCCTGCCAGTCCCTCAACAATATAGAGGGAGTTTATTTATTTATCAAATTTATATCTGCCCATCGTACAAAAAAAACAACTCCGAGCAGCTTCATATTTCATTTTCATATTGTCTTCTGGGATTTCTTCATGTAAACTTCCCGTACTAGCTTACAGCTCAAATATTTCCTCAGTTGCCTTTCATCCAGTTATTACACAGTCTTGACCTTCATATCTTGAATGCTTCAACAGTATTAAAGAGAGAGAGAGAGAGAGAGAGAGAGAGAGAGAGAGAGAGAGAGAGAGAGAGAGAGAGAGAGAGAGAGAGAGAGAGAGAGAGAGAGAGAGAGAGAAATCCTAAATGTGCTCCTAGGTGGATGATGCTCATGATTATTAAATATGTCAGTATGATAAATTCAGATCAAGAAGAAAAGCAATACATCAAACAAAACAGTATCGTTTCCACACCGATAATTGTGATAATAGTAAAAAAGAAAGAAAAAAGGAGGAGAAAAAAGGAGTAAGGGATGGAAATAATATTATGAATCAGTTCAAAGAGGGATGTAAATCAGAGATGGTATTCAACAGGTTCTGACCAGTTCTGGAGAGTGAAGTGAAAATTTTGAGTAGTTTTGAGAGCAGGTAAATGCCACCTCTGGCTGGCCTCGCCCCCATCTATTCTCTGCCTCCCGAGTCCCAACTGATCAGGAGGGAATGGGAATTTTGCAGTAACCTTCCCTTGCCATGCCCACCAAGCCACACCTTAAAACCTTTTCTTCTTAAAACTCCAGTGTTGGAGCATTCACAACTTCTGGAGGCAAGTCATTCCACTGATTAATTGTTCTCACTGTCAGGAAATCTCTCCTTAGTTGGTTAGTTCTCTCTTTATTCAGTTTTCATCCATTTCAGGTGTTTTGGAGAATAGGTGAACTCCCTTCTTCTTTGTGGCAGCCCCTGAGATATTACTGCTGTCATATCACCCCTAGTCCTTCTTTTCATTAAATTAGACCTACCCAACTCTGGAAACCATTCACACGTTTTATCCTCCAGATGCTTTTTTTCTACACTCTTTCTAGAGTCTCAACAACTTTTTTCTGCTGTAGCAACCAAAACTGGATGCAATATTCCAAGTGTGGTCTTATCAAGGCATTATAAAGGGATATTAAGTCTCTGCCCCAAGGCTCAGCTATTTGAGTTTCAATGTCCTTGGATATTCCCTGTTGCTGCTTAAAGACATGTTGGTCCTAATACAGAGTCCTTCATCCACAATGGTGTCAAGCAGAGAAAATCAGGAGTCCAGGCAGTTCAATGAATATGGGTTCATTGTATGCTAATTCTCTGCACAAGAATCTGAACTACTAACAGTCGAAGCAAATTAGCGGTAAATAAGAGTCAATGGAATTCAAGGAGGATTTAGATCTCTTGTGGGTGTGAAAGGACTCCAAACTGATGATACATTTGACCCCTCCCTTGGGCACAACCTGGTATTTTCCTAAAACAACTGCTTGCCTGTTCTCCATTACTGAGACAGGGTTCCAAATAGCATCCAAAATTAAATCAGAGTCAAAGGCAAATGAGTCCTCAAAGTTCCAATTTATTAAGAGAGACATGTTGGCACATCTGGGAAAACCCGAATCTGAAATCTTCCTTGTTTTCCCCACCCAGTTGAAAGTTCAAGATCTTGCCCCCACATCCACAAGTCCATCAAATGGTCCAATCTCCCACTGCCATGCTGGCAGCTTCCACCCAGTCAGATCTGGCCAGGTGCAGAGACAAAGGATGACCTTGGCTTTCCAGAAAGAATTTTGTTATGGCTACATATCATCTAAGTCTGTACCAGTGGTGGGTTGCAGGCAGTATGCCTCGGTACGGGCATACCAGTGCCTGCCAGGAGCACCGGGTACCATTCCGGTATGGTGCTCCAGAGGGCCCATCTGCCCACCCTCATTCCTTACCTGCATTTGAAGGAAATGGGCCATCTATGTACGCAGACACACACAGCATACGGTGCCTGTGCGATGCTCTGCTGAGCAGCTTGAGCATCATGGAGATGTCACGGAGCATCACAGGAGGTAAGGATGCATGCGTGCGCTGCTCGCATGTGCGCTGCATTTATTTATTTATTTATTTATTTATTTATTTATTTATTTATTTATTTATTAGACTTATATACCGCTTCATAGGGCTTTCAGCCCTCTCTAAGTGGTTTACAAATTTTTTAGCAAATTGAGTCAGCAACTTGCCCCCACAATCCGGGTCCTCATTTCACCCATCTCGGAAGGATGGAAGGCTGAGTCGACCTTGAGCCGGTGAGATTTGAACCGTTGAACTGCAGATCACAGTCAGCTAAAGTGGCCTGCAGTACTGCACCCTAACCACTGCGCCACCTCGGCCATTCATGTGGTGGCCACCGGGCCACATTGCACTGTACCAGTTGCAATGGGATCCGGAACCCACCACTGGTACCTACAAATCCCCCCTCCCATTATCCTACAATAGAAAATGCATAGTAGAATAATAGAAAGTGTGGCAGGCTAAAGATCCAAAAGAAAAGATGGCTTGTAGGCCTGACACTGGGGTGTGCATGTATGTGTTCCCCTCTAGGAAATATGTCCAGCTGAATTTCAGATGCCATCAGCTCAGCGACGTGCAGTCAGGGGAGGCAGGGGAGGCAGGGCCTCACCACTGTCATCATGAAAAGAAAAAATAAATAAAAAGAAAAAGTCTGAGGTAGTTGGCGGAAGGAATTTTGTGACAAGGCACGAAATGAACCTGCTTGGAAAACAAATCAGTGACCACCCATATAACGGTATGCTCCTGGCTTTCGGGAAGCTCAACAATAAAGTCCATAGAAATCTCCTTCCAAGGGGCAACCGGGCGAGCGACGGACTGGAGGAGTCCTTGCGGTTTTCCCGGCGGTTTTTTGGCGGCAGCGCAAACTGGGCAACTGGCCACATAAAGTTCAATGTCCTTTTTTAAAGAGGGCCACCAGAATTGTCTCTTCACGAGATGTAAAGTTTTTACGAACCCAAAATGACCCGCCAATCTGGAGTCATGAGCGCGACGAAGGACGACGAGCCGTAGGGACGCGGGGATGTATAATTTAGCACCAATCCACGGTAGATCGTCCCTCATGGTGCAGTCGTCCCGATGGTTCAGAAACCAGTTGTCATGAGGAAGAGCTTTTTTAAGGTCAGAAAGTAGATCTTGAGGCACTTCTCTCTGTGCTTGGGTCTGTTGACGCGTGAGTACCGGAGCCGCCAGGAGCGGTTGGACGATACTCAGTTTAGAGCAATTATATTGAGGTAATCTGGACAAAGCATCCGCCATGAAGTTCTTCCCTCCCGGGATATACTTTAGAGTGAAATTGAAACGGTTGAAATATTGGGCCCATCGCATTTGTTTGGGGGAGAGACGACGAGGCGTCCGCAACGCTTCCAGGTTCTTGTGGTCAGTCCACACCTCAAATGGGTGTTTAGCGCCCTCTAGGAAATGGCGCCAAGTAGCGAGGGCCCAACGGACCGCGAAAGCCTCCTTCTCCCAAACCGCCCAACGCCTCTCCGTGTCAGTGAGTTTTCGGGAGGTGTACGCGCAAGGCTGCAAGTTACCTTGGTCGTTGGCTTGCAGCAGAATGGCTCCTACGGCGACATCACTGGCATCAGCCTGGACGACGAAAGGCTGTTCTAGGTCAGGATGCTTAAGAACTGGTTCAGCGGCAAAGAGGCGTTTAAGTTTCTCGAATGCCGCCTGGCATTCCATGTTCCAGTCCAAAGGCTTATTAGGTTTAGGTTTCGGGTCGCCCTTCGTCTTGAGCAAATTAGTAATAGGGAGAGCAATCTTAGCAAAAGAGGGAATGAATTGACGGTAGAAATTAGCGAAACCCAAAATTTTTTGCAATTGTTTACGAGTTTTGGGCGCGTCCCATTCAGTGACCGCCTTCACCTTTTCAGGGTCCATTTCAATGCCATCAGGGGAGATGCGATAGCCCAGATAGTCAATTTTAGTTTGGTGAAACTCACACTTAGACAATTTGGCATAAAGGTTAGCGGCACGGAGTTTTTTCAAAACAGTGCGCACCAGAGCGACGTGGTGGTCATAATTGCGAGTATAGATAAGGATATCGTCCAAATATACGATAACGCCTTTGTACAGATGATCGTGCAAGATCTCATTAATAAGTTGCATGAAAACAGCAGGAGCCCCCTGTAGGCCAAAAGGCATAACCCGGAACTGGAGGCACCTTCGAGCGAACGCGTAAGCGGCCTGTCCGCCAATTTATGTGAGGGTTCCACTTCCGGAGCCACGGGATGCCCAAAATGAGTGGCCTGTCCATGCCAGGTGCGACCACAAAGGAGATTAGTTCAGTATGGGTACCCATCCTCATTTCCAAAGGCTCCGTAAAAAAATGGGCGCCCCCCCCCCCGCAATGGATCCATCTATTTGGCAAAACACAATTGGGGTTTCAAAGTGCGCAATTTGAGGCCCAATTTTTCCACCATGGCTGGGTTGATCATGGATCGGGAACAGCCTGAATCAAGTAAGGCCAGAAGGGTGGCAGGTTTCCCCTCAGGAGGAACTTTTAACTCAATAGGGATTAGCAGGGGCCCCTTGTTTGAACTCACCCAGTGAGGCGATGTGTCGTCATCGGAGTCCTCCGAAGAAGAGGAGTTGGCGTCCGCATCTCCCTCTAATGGCTGGGCAAACGGAGGGGGGTTGGATTCCACAGCGAAAGCTGTTTCCTTCTTCTTCTTCTCAGAGCCTCTTCCAGACTTTTCCTCACGTTTGGGAGGGAGTGGAGCAGAGAGGGGCAATTTAGCACGACATTCGGGGGCGGTGTGCCCTAATTTGCCACAACGAAAGCATGTTAAAGGTCTGGAGAGGCCTGCAGGGGCCCCCCTCCCTTCACCCCGCCGTTTGAAGAGCGATTGGGTGGCAGGAGGGGGGAGGGACTTGGCAGCCCTCTCTTTCCGCTTCCTCCGTTCCTCTTTAGCATAACGGAGCCGGGTTAAGTCGAGTTCAGCGTCCGCTGCATGCTCAAACCACGTGATCAAACGTCTAGGCAGGTTACGATTGACACATTGCTGATAAATGTCTTCATCTAATCCTGAAGCAAATTTGTCCAGTAGGGCGTCCTCCCCCCAGCCTCTCATGTATTGTGAAAGACACTGAAATTCCTGGATGTATTGGGCGACAGGTCTATCGTCTTGTTCAAAGGTTATAAACTTCAATTTGCTCCGCTTCTCCGTTAACGGGTCATCAAAACGTTGGCGGAAAGCCTCCATAAAGCGGTTGAAATTCCCCAAGAGGGGAGAGCCAGACGTATGCAAAGCAGTTGACCATTTGGCAGCTTCACCATCTAATGACAAAAGAACCATTCTGACCCTCATGATGTCAGTCTCAAAGTCTTGGCCATAAATTTCCATGTAATTAAACACTTGCATAAGAAAAGAGGCCAGGCTAGCAGAATCACCATTGTAACGCACAGGCAAGGGAGGGATTTTAGCCATCCGATGTCTTCGGGGGGGTGGCCCCCCTTGGTCAGCCAAACCTCTAGCCGCAGGGGGTGAAGCAGGCCGAGGGGGAGGGGGAGATGGCGGGCGTGGGTAACGTTGCCAATTTCTCCAGTCTCTCTCCTCCTCCCCCCTTCTTTCCTCAAAGTATGTTTGACCCCAATAATCAGGTAGTTCACTCCGCTGGGGTTTTCTCATGGGGCCCTGGTGTTGCCAGCTTCTCCAGTCTCCTTCATCGCCCCCCCTTCTTTCCCCAAAGTACCTTTGACTCCAATAGTCAGGGAATTCACTGGTCTGGGGTCTCCTCACAGCTCCCGGCTCCAGCGATGGTTGCCGGGGTTGTCTTTGGGTGATTCCAGCATTCCAGCTTGTCTCTGTCTCTCTTTGTCCCACCGAAGTCGACCATCGGGGTGGGGGAGGTTCAGGCTGGCTGGAAATTTGCAGTTGAAATAAATCTTCGTGTAAAGATAGGTCGGGCGGGCTGGGCTCGTGTAGAGAAAGGTCGGGAGGTCCTACTCCACTGGAATCCGCACCTCCAACGGCCCCCTCCTCCTCTCTGATCGGAGAAGACATTATCTCCCTTCTCGGTAGACGTAAATCTCCTGGAAAGGGATTTTGCAGACTTTGCTTCTTGTCAGCATCACTCCATTACATAATTAGGAAAGAAAGACTAAGAGACTCCATGCGAAGGAAAATCCAAAGTACTTTTACTAATCATAAATGGTAAGCACGCAGTTGCGAAGCAAAGTCTGCTTAATTAGGCGCGAAAGCAATTGATATATAGAATAGCCCGTTCCCCCCCCCCTTAGGATCATAGCTCCAGTCCAATCATAAGTCCTTCAAGTGTCAGGTGTGAGATAACTTCAAAAAGACAGGCTGAAGATGGAATGTCGAGGCCGTTGATGCAGGCGGGAAACACACACGCATGCGCAATCCCAACGTCTGGTACATCCTAGAACATTCCTCCAGCACATCAATTAACCCCTCCCAAATACCAGCCCCCCCTCCCCGTTTCATGGCAGCTGAAGCAACAGCAAGGCAGAAGCTGACAGTTCCCCTCTAGGAAATATGTCCAGCTGAATTTCAGATGCCATCAGCTCAGCGACGTGCAGTCAGGGGAGGCAGGGGAGGCAGGGCCTCACCACTGTCATCATGAAAAGAAAAAATAAATAAAAATAAAAAGTCTGAGGTAGTTGCTGCCAGAGTCACAGTGGATGACTCTGCTTAGTGCTTAACTGTTTAAAAAAACCTCTTAAAAAGTGCCCTCTGCAGGAGGAGGCGAGGGAACCACATGCCTCCTTTAGTCTGACTTTATGATCACTCGAGCAGAGTTAAGCAAGGGTTAAAAGCCAAAAAATTCCTTATGTAGATGAAGCACGTACCTCTTCCTGTAGAGGGTGGGTTTTTTTTAGAGGCTTTTTTAAACAGTTAAGCAGAGTCATCCATTGGGGACTCTGGCAGCAGCTAAACCAGCCTGACCTCAGCAGCTCTTGCCTTTTTCCTTTTACATTTTTACATATTCATGATGGCAGGCAAGAGCAGAGTTGAAATCCTCTGTGATTGTGAAACAGTTGGATAAAGGTATGTGGGTTGGAGGGAGGGGGAGGAATTCAAAATTAATGTAATTTGTAAGTAATTGTAAGTAAGGTGTGTGTGTGTGTGTGTGTGCGTGTGTGTGTGCGTGTGTGTGTGTGTGTTTGCTTGTTTCTTCATTCAGCGGGAAGGGGGTAGAAGAGGCAGGGAGGGCAGCCCGCCGCCCGCCAGCAGAGGCGGGTCTTTCTTTCTTTCTTTTTTTCTTTCTTTCTTTCTTTCTTTCTTTCTTTCTTTCTTTCTTTCTTTCTTTCTTTCTTTCTTTCAAGAAAGCTGCTTTTGGCTGCCCCGGCAATATGTTCAACATAGAGGCCAAAAGCTGCTTTCTTTCTTTTTGCCTCACCAGCCATAAACCACACCAAACGTCACTGCATCAGCCAAGCCTCCAAGTTAGAGAGGGAGATATGTCCATTGGCCTCCGGGAGACTTTGGAATCTGCTCTACAGATTACCGAATGTAAAACCCTCTTAGTGAAGCTCCAGAATTCAGTAATATTTCTGCCTGGGAATTGACCTCCCTGCTATAAAGAAACTTGGTTGTCAGAGCTGCTCAATTCTGTGACCAGATAGCAGTGAAGTTTTCTTACATTATTGTATCCCAGAGATCAGAATAGGGTAGGATAGGATAGGATAGGATAGGATAGGATGGGATGGGATGGGATGGGATGGGATGCAGAGGTGGGTTCCTACCAGTTCGCACCTATTCAGTAGAACCGGTTCGTCAAATCTACCGAACCGGTTATAAGAGTTTCCACCAGTGGACCCGGAAAGCAGGCCACACCTACAGAAGAGGTTCCAAATTTTTTTGAAACCCACCACTGATGGGATGGGATGGATGGGATGGGATGGCAGGGGAGGGGAGGGGAGAGGAGAGGCAGGGAGGGGAGGGGATGGGAAAGGAAGAGAAGAGAAGCTAAGATTTCTTTTTATTGCCGAAGTGTGATTGGACACCCAAGGAATTTCTCTGCAGTGCATAAGCTCGCAGTGTACATACCAACAACAAAGTAATATAATTATAAGATAACAATAGGAGAATTTAATAGGAAAGATGAGAAGGATAATCGTAATACAGTTTCACCTGCTGTTTTCTATCTGTTAGAAAGCTTATAATCCACCTACCAGGGTGGTCAGGCACAGCTAGCTGAGTCAGTTTAGAGAGAAGAATTTCTGGAATGATGGCACTGAATGCTCAACTGAAGTCTACAAAAAGGACCCTTGCATAGGTTCATGAGGATTCAAGAGGTTGTAAGATGTAGTGCAGTGACATATCGACATGTTTTTGCTTGGTCTGGAGTTGAAGGCATCTCAGAAGCTTATGACCCCCTAGAGACAACCTTGGACTTGATACATGTTATTGGTGGCCCCGCTCATAACTGAGGTCACACATTAGATCTGTTTTTTTTTTCAATTGGGACAGTAATAACACAATCTGGAATTGGGAGAAGTTGCCATCTGTCTTTTATGAGGGCTCGATCACTCACTGTTAATTTTGAACTGGAGGAGTCTATTTGATCAGTCTACCTTGGATGCAGAATAGACACAAAAGTGTTGGAATAAAGAAACCAAAGCCAATTTTTCAGTAGAACCATCATAATCTGGATGTCTATGGCGATTCTCCGTCCTCCAGGTCATGGTTCTCCCAAAGGTGCTTTTTCAAGAGGCAACTGGACTTTCTTGGTTTTTCTTTGAAGACATTTTGCTTCTCATTCGAGAAGATTCTTCAGCTCTGAAGAAGCAAGTTGACATCTTCAAAGAAAAACCAAGAAAGTCCGTTTGCCTCTCGAAAAAAGCACCTTTGGGACCATCATAATCTGGGTTGTAAATATCCTCAGGGTAGGTCCGTCGTAAGTTTGAATGTTTTCTAAGAAACCATGAGTAAGGCAGAACTAGAATTCACTGTCTCCTGGTGATTGGCCCAAAGTCACCCAGTTGACTTTCACGGCTAAATCAAGACTTGAACTCAAGATCTCCTGGCTTCAAAGCCGGTGCTTAGCCACTAAACCAAATTGGTTCTCTTAAATTTGATGAATACATACCGTGTTTCACCAAAAATAAGACATGTCCTACTAATAAGCCTCCTCCTTTGTACTGAACAATGAAAGTGAAGTATTTAGTTATACTAGATGAAAAATCTGTGATGGTAAATGTTATTCGAGAATATGGATGTTAAAACACCTGTAACCAAATGACATGCTCTATGTGATGATCCTTTTTTCTTTTGTTTTTCTTTTTTTTTTGTTTATTGTTGTCTGTATGTGTTGTCTGTGTAATAAAAATAAAAATTTATATTAAAAAAAAAGATTTAAAAAAAGAACTTTGATTGAACTCGCGAGAAGGGTTTTTTTACCAGTGGCTTTCCTGAACACAATGGCGAGGAATGCAACGGAGCTGGAATTGTAAAAGGCGTGCCTCGCTTCTCATCTGCCCCAGAAGATAATAAGCCCTCCCCTATAATAAACCCAAGGCCATATTTCCTGGGGCAAAAGAAAATAAGACCCTGTCTTATTTTCAGGGAAAACACGGCAGATAAACTGAGTAAGGGCAGCACAAAATCTCCGCCAAACCAAGAGTCCTTGATCTATTTTGGTTTCAGCCTTAATTCTAAATCATTTGCAAAACGATCAAGGTCTTTTTTTTTTTAAATGAAAGAACTCAAGAAACGGACCTTTTCGAAAACGACAGGGTGAAATTCCATGTCCAAGCGGATCATTTTTAGCAGACCTGGGTTTCACCGCGAGAGCCATTTGTTCAATCTTGGCTTATGAAAGGTAATAGAAACCCTCAGCTTTTTTTCTTTCTTTCTGCAAAACAAATGTATCTCAACTCGACTTCCATAAAGATTGACGGTGACTTAAAAATAGCCTGAGGTGAATATTATAAATCTTTCTAAAAGAGTTTTTTAGTGCATATTCTTCATGTCGGCATCAAACCAATCACTCAAAGTGATGTTCTTTTAAGGGATGCGGAGCCCAAACACTGGAAATGGAAAGGAAAAAAAAATGAGGTTATTGCATACTTTCCCCCCCCACTCCTTTCTACTGAACTCAAGAGAATTGCACTCCCAAAGGAATGTGACTGAAAAATTCTGACAATCTCATGAGAGTATCCTAGACTCTGATATAAAAGCATCAATAGATCCTCTGTTCAGTGTTCCAATACTTGAGGGGCTGCCACAGAGAGGACGGGGTCAAGCTATTTTCCAAGGCACCCGAAGGCCAGACAAGGAATAAGGGATGGAAACTGAACAAGGAGAGATTCAACCTACGAGAAATTTTCTGTCAGGAGGAACAATCAACCCATGGAACAGAAGTTGCCTTCTCTTCTGCATCCAGTTTTGGTCGCCACGGTGTAAAAAAAAAAAAGATGTGAAGGCTTTACAAAGAGCGCAGAGAAGAAAAGCAAAGATGATTAGGGGACTGGAGGCTAAAACATCTGAGGAACGGTTGCAGGAACTGGGTATGTCTAGTTGAATGAAAAGAAGGACCAGGGGAGACATGATAGCAGTCTTCCAATATCTCAGGGGCTGCCACAAAGAAGAGGAAGTCAAGCTATTCTCCAAAGCAGCTGAAGGGAGGAGAAGAAGCAATGGATGGAAACTAATCAAGGAGACAACAATCAACCAATGGAACAGAAGTTGCCTTCAGAAGTTGTGGGAGTTTCATCACTGGAAGTTTTCAAGAATAGACCGGACTGCCATCTCTTAAAAAATGATGTAGGGTCTGTTTGGGCGGGGGGGGGGGTGATATGTTGGACTAGATGACCTACAAGGTCCCTTCCAACTGTTAATTTGAAGTAATCTTAATCTGAAGAACCAAGGAGCCGGATAGGGCAGGGGAGGTGGGTGGGGCCAGCTGATCATTGGAACTAGCAGTTTACCCAAACCGGTCTGAACTTGCCGAAGCCCACACCTGCTCAGAGCCCAATTCTGATATATATATATATATATATATATATATATATATATATATATATATATATATATATATATATATATATATATATATATATATATATATTTAAGGTTCAAAAGTTTTATTTCTTTTAAAACAAACATTTCATCATTCCTCAATCAGTAAGACATCGGAGTACAATTTTGTGTGTGTCAAAATAGTTCTAGTTTACCACCAAATTCTTGTCTAGCCTAATGTATACCCCTCCCTCCCTCCACCCTCCCCCCCAACCCCCCTCCTCCTCCCCCCCCGACTTCCCAGAACCCGTACACGGTATGGATTTTTAACAAACACAGTCTAAAATCTATTGAGAAAAAAGAAATAAAGAAATTAGTAACATCTCTACCTTGATCTTAGCTTCTTCTTGCTGAATTAACTTTAAACAATTTAAATCATTTCTGATCTTAAGCATAGGCTAACTGGAATTTCTTGGTCCCGTATTTATTTTGTATATGGTCAATCCATTTTTTCCAGTCTCGTTTATATCTCTCATTTGAGTGATCTTTAAGATATGCCGATATTTTAGCCATCTCGGCTAAGTTCGTAACTTTCAATGTCCATTCTTGAGTTATAGGCAGGTCTTCCTTCTTCCAGTATTGCACCACCAACAGTCTTGCTGCCGTTATTAGGTGCAGAATCAAGTTAGTCTCTACCACTTTAAAGTCAGTACATATACCTAGTAAGAATAACTGAGGAGTGAACTTTATCCTTCTTTTAAAGATATTTTGCATAATCCACCATATTTTTATCCAGAATGCCTTAACCTTTTGGCAGGTCCACCATATATGAAAATATGTAGCATCGAGAGAACCACACCTCCAACATTTAGGCTGTACATTCGGATACATGGAAGCCAGCTTTTTAGGATCTAAATGCCATCTATAGAACATCTTGTAAAAATTTTCTCTCAGGTTTTGAGCTTGTGTGAATTTCACATTTGTTACCCAGATTCTTTCTGATATTTAACCACAGGCAAACTTTATAGGAAGCCAGAAAATAGCAGATTTTTTAAAATGCCATAAATAATGAAAGGAAGCATTACCTTTTCACCTTTTCCCCGTATTATGTTTTGCTTGCACACAGTTTTGTTTTCCTTCTTGCTGGCTCATCTCCACTCCAAAGGTTGGCAACTCACTGAGGGGGGGGGGGGGAACAGAATATTATTGTTTTATCGGAGAGATTCTCTCTCGCAAATGCTGGAAAAAGTCAAGCAAATATTGGAGGCGATGAAAGAAAGACCAGGAAATGGGGGAAATCTCTGATCGCATTTCCTCCTTCAAAATTGAGACTGGAAAACGAGACTGGAAAAAATGGATTGACTATATACAAAACAAATATGGGACTAAGAAATTACAGATAGCCTATGCTTAAGATTAGGAATAATCTAAACTGCTCAAAGTTAGTGTAACAAGAAGAAGCTGAGTTCAATGCAGAGATGTTATTAACTTCTTTTTTTATTTCCTTTGTTTCAATATATTTTAGACTGTGTTTGTTAAAAATATATACCGTTTACGGGCTCTGGGAAGTTGGGAGGGGAGGGAAGTGGGGTGTTAGGGGGGAGGGGGGGATATATAGTATGTGCTAGATTTTAAAGTAATGTGACTGCACTTGTATACTGTTGCTCTTTAATTCCACTGTAAAAATAGGACAAGCTGAATATATTAATAGATTGTAGAAATACACCAAAGGGAGGAGTAGAGGGATAGAAGAAAGAGGGGTAGAGAGGGTGGGAGAGAGGACTGGAGGGAGGGGGAGAAGGAAGGGAGGGAGTGTATCGGGAGAGAGGAGTGGTAGAGGGGGAGGGGAAATAGGGTAGAGGGGAATGTTGGAGGGAAGATGGAAAGTTGGAGGGGGGCGAAAGAAAGGGTGTATGGAGGGTCGAAGAGGTACATTGGGTTTCTATTTTGGGGGGTATTGTTGACAAGAGGAATGGCTGTGTTTATTGTTTAATGTTATATGGCCCCGGTTATGCACAGTATATATGTGACTGTACGAAAATGAAATGTAAAATAAAAACACATTTACAACGGGGGGGGAAAATGTCCTTTGGGGGGAAAATATAAACCCATTCTTCAAATTCTGGCCATTTTCTCAAGGGGTGATGAATGTCAGGCTTGCTGGGGCCCTAAATTCACAAATCGAACATTTCGGATTAACAAGAGTTGGAAGGGATTTTATATGTATTTAGTCCAAACCACCACTCAAGCAGGAGACCCTACACCATTTCTGACAAATGGCAGTCCAGTTTCTTCTTGAAAGCCTCCAGTGATGAAACTCCCACAACTTCTGGATGCAAATTGATCTACTGGATTATTTCGGGAAATTTCTCCTTAATTCCAGGTTGCTTCTCTCCTTGATTAGTTTCCATGCATTTCTTGTCCTGCCTTCAGGTACTTTGCAAAATAGGTTGGAACACTGCTTTCATGTCACATATAGTCCTTATTTTCACTAGACAAGACAAACTCAATTCCTTCAACAATTTTTCTTTGAGAATACAATAGGATTGGATAGGATATGGAACGGAACGGAAAAGGATAGAATATAGAATGGAACAGAACAGAATGGAATGGAACAGAATAGAATATGGAGCAGAACGGAATGGAGCAGAACGGAACGGAACAGAACAGAACAGAATAGAATATGGAACGGAACAGAACAGAACAGAATATGGAACAAAACAGAACATAATAGAACAGAGCAGAGCAGAATAGAATAGAATAGAATATGGAACAGAACAGAACAGAATATGGAACAAAAAAGAACAGAATAGAACATAGCAGAACAGAATAGAATAGAATGGAGTAGAATAGAATGGAGTAGAATAGAATAGAATAGAATAGAATAGAATATGGAATGGAACAGAACAGAATATGGAACAAAACAGAACATAATAGAACAGAGCAGAGCAGAGCAGAATAGAATAGAATAGAATAGAATAGAATAGAATAGAATAGAATATGGAATGGAACGGAACAGAATATGGAACAAAACAGAACATAATAGAACAGAGCAGAGCAGAGCAGAATAGAATAGAATAGAATAGAATAGAATATGGAATGGAACAGAACAGAATATAGAACAAAACAGAACATAATAGAACAGAGCAGAGCAGAGCAGAATAGAATAGAATAGAATAGAATATGGAATGGAACGGAACAGAGCAGAGCAGAGCAGAGCAGAGCAGAACAGAACAGAACAGAACAGAATAGAATATGGAATGGAACAGAATGGAACAGAACAGAATATGGAACAAAATAGAACAGAATAGAGCAGAGCAGAGCAGAACAGAACAGAACAGAACAGAATCATAGGGTTATAAGGGAATTTTGAGGTCTTCTACTCCATCCTCCTGCATTTCCTCCTTATTGACTAAGTACTGTAGACCATACCATTAATCTGCAGCCCATTCATGTACATCTTAGTTTGGCAACTGAGAGTTCCAGCACTCCAAGAGCAGGAAGTGGAATGGACCACACTTCTTGAGCTCTCCTCCCAATGCTTGGAAAGGAACCGGCCTCCCTCCACCCCTCTTCACTAAGAGGGTTTGCAGCCAATGTTTCACTCTTTGTAGATCTGTTTTGGGAGGAGGAGCCCATATGTGAATGTGACAGGGAGCAATAAAAGCAATGCCAATGTTGTCAGCATCATTTGCACATTTTCAGGCTGTAACTATCAGCTGAGTACAGCAGCATCTGAAATGGCCACTTAACAGTATAATGAGAATATGGGTTAATTTTTGTGCCAGACCATTTCCCTCATTCACTGCAATTTTGTTAGGGAAGTAGATTCACTTGGTGGCATTCATTTTTCTTCACAGCTATTTTCTCACCAAAAAACTAAGCCCTTCCTTCCTTCCTTCCTTCCTTCCTTCCTTCCTTCCTTCCTTCTGCCCTCCCTCTCCTTTTTTCTTTCCTTCCTTCCTTCCTCCCCCTCCCTCCCTTGCTCCCTCCCTCCTTTCATCCTTACTTCCTCACTCCCTCTTTCCTTTATTTCTCACTCCTTCTTCCCCCTATCCCTTCCCTCCCTCCATATTACCTCCCTTCTTTTTGAGTTAAATGCTGAGATGGATGGATGGATGGATGGATGGATGGATGGATGGATGGATGGATGGATGGATGGATGGAGGGAGGGAGGGAGGGAGAGAGAGAGATTTAGAGAGAGAGAGATTTAGAGAGAGAGAGATTTAGAGAGAGAGAGATTTCCAGAAGGAGCTATGTTCCAGCACGTCTGAAAATAGGTTCAGGACAGTCTAAGAGAGACTCTTTTTCATTTAATATGTAACCATCCCATCTCCTCCCATCTGATCATGAGCTTAGAGAAATAAAAAGCCAATTGAAGAAAATGGTGAAGATTGCTCAGCCTGGATTTCTGAGCAATGATCGCTCTGAACCATCTTATTATCTCAGTGCAAGCAGGAGGCTATTTTCTCTGTCACCTTCTGAGATTATTACAGGGGTTGGTTGTCCTCTCTTGTAAACAAAAGTATCTGTGGTCTGAGCCACAGCTTAGCAAAGTTGCTCTTACTTTCTTAAGAGAAAAGAGAGCATGTGGTGCTACCTTATTCTTAAATAGGTAGACAACCTTCTACCAATCTTAGAAATGATCAAATAAAAATTGATAAATAAGTCCCGGGGCGAAAAATGCAAGAAAATACCAAAAAGGATATTCAGATCTTCACGTCTTAGAAATCTTTGTGTGATGACACATGAAACATTTTTAAATAGCTCCCCAGCAAAATACTTTCCCCTTAGGCACAGGTTATGAGAGCAAGAAGCCAGCTCAGCCCTGGCATTGTTCTGAATTCCTGATCTGCCCTCCAGAAATATTTTCTTTCTAATGAAAGCTGAAAAACAAAAATGTCAAAATGTTTATATATGAAGATATGGGGAAGAGGAAGGAAGGGGAGGAAGGGAGGTGAAGGGAAGAGAATGGTTGGGAGGAAGGGGAGAGGAGGGAAGGGAGAGAGAGAGAGAAAGAGAGAGGTGAAGTATAGACAGAATGAAGGAAAGGAGGAAAGAAAGAGAGAAAGAAAGAGAGAGAGGGAAAGAAAGAAAGAAAGCTGGAGGAAGGAAGGCAGGTAGGCAGGAAGGAAGGAAGAAATAAAGGAAGGAAGGAAGGAAGGAAGAAGGGAAGGAAGGAAAAAAGGAAATAAGGAAATAAGGAAAACTAAAGGAAAGAAGGAGGGAGGGAGGGAGGGAGGAGGGGAGGAAGGAAGGAAGGAAGGAAAGCTGGAGGAAAGAAGGAAAAAAGAAGGGAAGGAATGAAAAAAGGAAATAAGGAAAACTAAAGGAAAGAAGGAGGGAGGGAGGGAGGAGGGGAGGAAGGAAGGAAGGAAGGAAGGAAGGAAGGAAGGAAGGAAGGAAGGAAGGAAGGAAGGAAGGAAAGCAGTGATTGGACCCTTGGGCAATTTGACATAATATTTAACTCTAAGTAGAAAAGCAATTGCAATGCCATGAATCATCCTTAACATTTATCCTTAAGAAGGAGAAAAGGAAGAACGGATGTGTGAATGGTACAACAGACATACACTACTCATACAGAACAATGCGGCCGCCCATAACAGAATCAATCGGACCATTTGTTCAATTCTACACTACAAGCCCCTCAAAGCTTTCCTTGCAATCCTAGCAATCAACATTCAACATATTGGTTGCATTGTCCCAGAAGGCTATGCAAGTTCTGTTTTCATCTTGGCTTACTTAACCACCTTCTCTCCAGAGAGGAGAAGACTTTTCAGAGAGTGGGGAAAGGCTACACTGTTTGGGTAACCACTGGTGGAGGCATCTAGCCATTCACAAAATAGCTTGGATCATATGCAGTGGGGGGATTCAGCTGATTCTCACCTATTCGCTAGAACCGGTTGTTACCTTTCTAAGCAGTTCGGA
The DNA here is from genome assembly GCF_009769535.1 of Thamnophis elegans. Taxonomy (NCBI): domain Eukaryota; kingdom Metazoa; phylum Chordata; class Lepidosauria; order Squamata; family Natricidae; genus Thamnophis; species Thamnophis elegans. The sequence continues at coordinate 144,867,281 of NC_045543.1, read as the reverse complement.
GAACCGGCTGTTGGAAGAAATCATTGCATTTTAACGAATGTAATTCCTCAAGGTGCTCTGGCACACTGCCTTATTTGTAACTCCTGATTGCAGGTACTACAGATGCAATGGTGAAATTCAAAGTTTATTTTTTTACTACCGGTTCTGCGGGCATGGTTTGGTGGGTGTAGCTTGGTGGGCATGGCAGGGAAAGGATGCTGCAAAATCTCCATTCCCTCCCCACTCTGGAGCAGCCAAAGGTGGCAATTGCCGGTTCTCCGAACTACTCAACATTTCCGCTACCGGTTCTCTGAACTACTCAACATTTCTGCTCCCAGTTCTCCAGAACCTGTCAGAACCTGCTGGATTTCACCCATGTGCAGATGACAAGTAAATTATTCGGACAGAATAGTTTAGGTTTCCATGATGACTGTGACTGTCATTGATCTTCAGTGGGCATTCTCCCATTCCTAATCTAATGATTGGTATTTAGGGGCAGCCTTTTTTGCAAGCAAAGAAGCTCTTGGTATTTTTGTACAGGTAATCCTTCTCTTAAAACAGTTTACTTAGGGATCATTCACTGAAAAAAGTGACATGACTATTTTTCACACTTACGACCTTTGCAACATCCCTGCTGTCATGAGAGGCCAGGTGAGGAGAAGCACCCCTCTACGTGAGTGTATGTCCAGTTGGCTACTCCCACCCAGTCACATGACCACCCAGCTTTGCCGGTTCACCGACAAATGCACGCCCAACAAATGTGCACCAACAAAACGGCGAAGTTGAAAGTGAAAGCTGAAAGCTCCCACTAAAGCGAGTCGACAAATGCGCGCCGACAAAAGCGTTCCATCGAAAACAACGGTAACAATGTTAACAACCCTAACCCTAATCCTAACCTAAAAACCCTAATCACGCTTTTGTGGGCACGGTTTTGTCGGCACGCTTTAGTGGGCGCGCTTTCGACTTCGCTGTTTTGTTGCGGTGGTTTTGCCGGTGCACATTTGTCGGGCGCGCATTTGTCAGGTCACGAGCCACGCCTACACAGCTGGTCATTAGGGCAGATGAACGGTTGTTCATTTATTTGAATCCCACCACTAATTATGTGGATGGAAGCCCACCACAAAAACTCAGGTCTGGATTTGGAAAACATGAACTTGGGAAGGAAGTAAAAGAAGAACTTCCTTATTGTGGCTAAGGAAATAACCTTGTCCAAATAATAACCCGAAGTTAAGCTCAACTCTTATCTCACTCTTTCTTTCATTTTTTGTGGGTGAGAAGAAAATGTCTTCCCCTGAATAAGGATAGAAAAAAGCATCATCGCCTGCCCCTGTGACCTGAACTCTTAAGAGGCAGGAAAGTCTCCTGTAGAATGGATGGAAGTAAGAATAACGCTTGTAAATTATACATCCTGGGTCACTCACCCAAGATAAGAAATTTATAACAACAGTCCTGGGAACGGAGGTTGTTCTCCAATCTCTATTTCTTGATTTTCGGAGTCAATTTGGCAGCTGCTGGAGGGAAAGTTGGAGAGACAAATCCATGCAGTGGACAGAAAGCAAACAGCAGTAGAAATGTATTTTATTTATTTCATCAAGCATGAATTAGATAATAGATATAAGCATAAATATGACTGCTTAAAGTTTGTGTAACAGCAAGAAGCTGAGTTCAACGTAGGGATCTTATTGACTTTCTTTTTTTTTTAATCTCCTTTGTTTTAATATATTTTAGACTGTGTTTGTTAAAAAGCTACACCGTGTACGGGCTCTGGGAAGTCAAGGGGGGGGAGGGAGGTGGGGTCTTAGGGGGGAGGGGGGAGGGGGGAAATATAGTATGTGCTAGATTTTAAAGTAACACGATTGCACTTGTATACTGTTGCTCTTTAATTCTAGTGTAAAAATAGGACAAGCTGAATATATTGATAGATAGTAGAAATACACCGAAGGGAGGAGTAGAGGGAAAGAAGAAAGAGGGGTAGAGATGGTGGGAGAGAGGATTGGAGGGAAGGTGAGAAGGAAGGGAGGGAGTGTACTGGGAGAGAGGAAAATAAAAAAATAAAAATAAAAACAATAAAAACAAAAAAAATATGATTATGAATACATGAAATGGATACGAACACAAGGGAATATTAGGACAGGGACGAGAGCAGTGGTGGGTTGCTCCCGGTTCAGCCCGGTTTGGCTGAACCTATAGTAGTTGGCGGCGGGAGGCCTCACCCACCTGCCCAGATGCTTCTGCGCATGGACAGAAGTGTTGCATGCACACTTCTGGACGGTAGGCATGCTGGTGCGCTTATGCATGCCCCTTAAAGACCTCTTAGGAATAGGGTGAGGTCGATGGTAGAGAGGTTAACGTTGTATTTTCTACAATCGAGTTTGGAGTAGTTTACCATAAATTTGTATCTATTGTGAGCTCATGTGTTGTTGTGGTTGAAGCTGAAGTAGTCATTGACAGGTAGGACATTGTAGCAGATAATTTTATGTACTATGCATAGGTTGGATCGAAGACGGCAATGTTCTAAGTTGTCTCAGTCCAGAATTTCATGTCTGGTGGCATAAGGGATTGTATTGCGAGCAGAGGAGTGGAGGACTCTTCTCATGAAATGTCTCTGGACAGATAAATCACTCTTGGCTGCAGACCTAGTTTGCAAACCAATTACGTTGTTATCCACCACAGTCCAATTAGAAGCACCTTAGATATTCTCGGAAGCTGTGGAAGCAATCACCAAACAACAAGCATCTGAATATTGGCGATTTCCCCCAAAGGGATCTGCATAAACGCTCAAGGGAAGACGTGGTCCTTGTAATGATGGCCAAATCTTATCGTCAAAAAGGAGTCCATCGTAGGGTTCCTCTTGAGGGTGTTGGATGGAGAACAGGCTCTTACTAAGAACGGATCTCAGAAACAACTGAGGATTGGAAGAAAGAAGGAAAGAAAAAAAGGAGAGAGAGAAAGAGAGAGAGGGAGGGAGAGGGGAGGCAGAGAGGCAGAGAGAGAGAGGCAGAGAGAGGGGGAGAAAGAGAGAGAGAGGGAGAGTGGAAGGGATGGAGAAAGGGAGGGAGGGAGAGACACACAGAGAGAGATACAGAGACAGACAGAGAGAGAAAGAGGGAGAGACAGACAGAGACAGAGAGAGAGAGGGAGAGACAGAGAGAGAGACACAGAGAGAGAGACAGAGAGAGACAGAGAGAGAGGAAGAGACAGACAGAAAGAGAGAGACACAGAGTCAGAGACAGAGAGAGTACTGGCAATTCTCCTTGACTTCACTCCCTGACATTCCCTATCTCCTCGATGACCCATGATTTATTTATTTATATGAAATCTAAAATGTGCTTTCTTAATTGGTTTCATCTACATTTTAATAATACATTAGCTTGCAATGAACTGCCCCCCCTTCTCAAAATTCTATAATACACAACACACAAATCAACCCCCTTCCCCTTTTCTCTGCCTTCCCCCTCATTCGCCCCCCACCCAGCCCTTGACTGAATTGAATTATAAAGCCCTGTTGACGTTTTATATCAGGGTTGCCTTTATTCCTTGCTACATATTTTCTCATTACATTTCTTTCCTCTATGATTTATTTATGACAGTGCTATGCATATAAAATCTATCCTGCTCCAAAGTTCACATTGCAATGACCGTAGTGCTAGTCCTGGGGGGGGGGAGTGGGGGAAGGGGGGAGAAATAAGTTCAGCTGGGATGATTCACGAGTCAACCACGTCTGGCAAGTGTCCTTCTGTTCCATGAAGTATGTAAATCCGTGCAACTTTGCATGGAAGAGCGTTCTTCGCTTTCCCACCAAAGTTGACATTGCACTGTTGGCCCCGAAAAGCATGATGGGATATCCTTAAATATATGATTTTTTTTGTGACCATGAAATCATGTTGCACCCCTTGCTCATCTAGATGGTAACAGGGTGGGTTGTCGCCCTTCACACTTTGTTCTTGAGGTTCCAGAGTCTTCAGGCTTCTCCTTCCAATTTTCAAAAATTAGACATTAGGTCAATTTAGGGTAAGTCAACATTCTAACCATTGTGCCATCACAACTCTAGATGACAAGAGCTGTGATTGCACAGTGGTTAGAATGTAGTTGTTGTTGTTAGTTGTGAAGTCGTGTCCGACCCATTGTGACCCCATGGATGTTCCTCCAGGGCTTCCTGTCCTCTCCCATCCCCTGGAGTCCATTTAAGCTCACGCCGACTGTTTCGGTGACTCCATCCAGCCACCTCATTCTCTGCTGTCCCCTCTTCTTTTGCCCTCCATTGTTCCCAGCATGAGGCTCTTCTCCAGGGAGTCCTTCCTTCTCCTTAGGTGGCCAAAGTCTTTGAGTTTCCTCTTCAGGATCTGGCCTTCTAAAGAGCAGTCAGGGTTGATCTTCTCTAGGTCTGAGTGGTTTAATTGCTTTGCAGTCCAAGGGACTCACAGGAGTCTTTTCCAGCACCAGAATTCAAAGTACTCCATTCTTTGGTCCTTAGCCTTCCTTATGATCCAACTTTCACAGCCATCCATTGCAACTGGGAAAACCATAGCCATAGCTATGCAGAATAGAATGCAGTATTGCAGGGTAATTTTGCTGACTGCCAGCAGTTCGATTCTCACCAGCTCAAGGTTGACTCATCCTCCCATCCTCCCAAGCTCCATAAAACGAGGACCCAGATTGTTGCGGGCAACTGTGTAAACAGCTGACTGTGTAAACTGCTTAGAGGGGGCTGTAAAGCACTGTGAAGTAGTATATAACTCTAAGTGTTACTGCTAGTGCTATGTCTAGATGTCAAAGAGAAGGATTAAGAGGAACATGATAACATTCTTTGCCATAAACGCCATTGGTACCCAAATCGGTATTCGTAGAGTCAGATTCAGATAATGCTGTTCTGTGCCCATAAATTCTTATAAAGAGCAAAAGTATAACTTGGAACAATGGTTAAAGTAGAATTGTCCTTGTTGCATAATTGTCTATGTGTGTGGTCCTTCCTTCCTTTGCTCTTTCACTCCTTTCTCCTTGTTTCCTTCCTTCCTTCTTTCCCTCCTTCAACCATATTGCTTTACCTTCCTTCCTTCCTTCATTCTTTCCTCGTTTCCTTACTTTCTTCTCTCTCTCCCTCCTTAAATCCCTTCCTTCCCTCCCTCCCACCCCTTTTCCTTCCTTCCCTCTCTCCCTCAGTCCCCTTCCTTCTCCTTCCTCCCTCCTTCCTTCCTTCCTTTCTCTCTCTCTCTCTCTTTCTTTCTTTTCTTTTCTTTCTTACATCTCAACATCTCAAACCATTTGTGGAGGGAAGTATAAGCAAGAAACTCAAAGTAACTCTATCTGAATTGTGCTAAGTATAAATTGAAGAATTGCTTTAGCAGGTTTACAGGATTTTTGTACTTCACCGTTTTATATATATATTCTAAATCCAAATGGGCCTGACATTCAATCTGAAAGGTTGCTAAGGCCAAATCAATTTATATCTAGAGCAATTAAGACAGGACATGTTCCTATGACCTGCAATACTTTTCATCAAAACCTTTTGTTATGTCCAGTAATGGAACAGTCTAGAAACAAGCTGATTGCCAACTTTAATCTCAGCACACTCAGATTTGATGAGTACAATTAATCTGAAGTCACCCCCCCCCAAATAAAACTAAAAATTATAATCTCCTGGAAGGTAATTCACCTATAAATTAAAGGGAACAGGAAGATAATGATGCTAAATATCTCCCTATTGTGCTCAATATTGAATAAATTATGGATCGGAGTTATTTGGAATGTAATTCTTGTGTCTTTGTGGGTCTAACACCAAAGGTGAAACTCATCCATCTATTTATTAATGAAAACTTAGTGGCTTGAGAGGTGAAAAATATAGGGACATTTATAATATGGGAACGATGGGAAAGTTGCTTTGAAGATACCCACTAATAATATCCGATTAGGCTTTGTTTCAAATGTGGATTTACTAGGTTGCCATCTTAGTAATCTAAATGGCTTCAAGCTCCAGTAATTTTGCTTCATCAAACAGTGATGCAGCCAACAGGAGTCAAATAAATGCAAATAGGTGACATGATGAAGAGTAATTTATGTAATGGAAAATACTAGCCAAGATATCAATGAAGGAGTGTGCAAGAGAGTGGAGGAGGGGAAGTTGATCTGAACAACACAAGGGAGGAAGTAGATAAATGAACAAAGAAGGATGGAGATCAATGGTCATTGTAAGTGCTCACAACTACTGTTGGTGATGATTTGCATGCTCACTTCATTTGACTGAAAAAGTATCAGGTTCTTACAAGGGTTTTGACCTCTGCTGGCTGCTGGGGAATTCTGGGAGTTGAAGTCCACCCTTCTGAAAGTTGCCAAGGTTGAGAAACAGCAACCAATGAGATTCACTGAACTTTTTCTCTTGGGCTTAACGGAAAAAGAATTTGGGGAGGGGGGGATTGGAATTTTGCTACTATTTATTTTGACAGCAGCAAGGCCATTGTGTGCACAAAAATGGAAGGACACTTTGATTCCCAGAATGGATGAATGGTTGCAGAAGCTAATGGAGTTGGCTGAAATGGCAAAATTGACTACTTTGATTAAAGAAAATAACATAAGTATTTTTGTTTCCACATGGAAACCACTTCTGAACTTCATGCTTTTCAGAGTTTGTGGCAGAAAAACCAAATCCAGAAGCACACACAGATAACTGATGCAGCAGGATTCATTAACTTCTTTATATGCCTAAGAATAGATGAATCAATGTACAATACCAACAGGTGGTTCTTCCAAGTAAACACCAGGCAGGAGAGTTACAGGCAAACACAAGCAGCTAGTTTCGTTTCAGCAGACAGCTAGTTTACTTCTCAGAGCAGAAGACTGCTTAAGTTTTTGTTTCGATTCTCTGCACAGACTCAGATCTGTTTAAGCTCCCACTGGCCGACTTAGTTGCTATGCCTCTTCATTGGCTGACCTTGTTCCCATGTCTCTCCCAGTCATGCATATTTTTACAATGCTTGATGTGGAGAAGAATGAAAACTTAACCTTGGGTTTCACCGATTAGACTGATAGATGTTTATAGAAATGGCTTATTCATACCATTATGGAAAAGCAAAAAGTTGTGATTTGATGTTAATGCTTTATTTTACCGTAACAGAGAGAGTTGGAAGTAAATGCTTCTTTTTCTTTTCTTTTTTTTTTCTTATCTCTCCTCCTTTCCTCCTCACTGCTTTTCTTTTTATTTTGTATTTAATAATACTTTATAACTCAATAAAAAATGTTGACTGGAAAAGAATCATTCTCAAACAGGGATGTTCAGTCTCTCATTGTTTTATTGAAAGCTGATTGGCTGATAGATGATTTAACCCATTGGCCAATCAGAACTCTAGTAGATTAAAGGAAGCTGTGTCCAGTTCCACTGTGTTACTATTTCTTCTTTCAAATAAAGCTGCTCTTTGTTCTCTTATATGACAGCTGGTGTGTGTGTATGTGTGTGTGTAAAAATGCCTTCCTCCCTCCCTCCCTTCCCAGTAGTTACAATGCAGCATTGTATGCTAACTCTGCCCACTGCCAGCAGTTCAACCCTGAATGGCTCAAGGTTGACTCTGCCTTCCTCCCTCCCTCCCTTCCCAGGAGTTACAATGCAGCATTGTATGCTAACTCTGCCCACTGCCAGCAGTTCAACCCTGAATGGCTCAAGGTTGACTCTGCCTTCCTCCCTCCCTCCCTTCCCAGTAGTTACAATGCAGCATTGTATGCTAACTCTGCCCACTGCCAGCAGTTCGACCCTGAATGGCTCAAGGTTGACTCTACCTTCCATCCTTCTGAGGTGGGTTAAATGAGGATCCAGATTGTTTTAGGGGCAAGAGGCTGACTCTGCAAAGTGCGTAGAGAGGGCTGTAAAGCATTGTGAAGTGGTATATAAGTCTAAATGCTATTGCTCTTACATTGTTTCTTCAGGAGATCCAAAGCTGAGTGCCTTCTTCCAAATTGGAATTAGGAGAAAGTGGGCCATTT